>NC_134410.1:52195628-52495628 GCF_038048845.1 Mixophyes fleayi
CAGGACAGGCCCTAGTTGGGATAGATGGAAATTATATATATATATATATATATATATATATATATATATATATTACACACATATATACACACACACACACACACACAATCCCCTCCCTTCTCCTCTTGCAATTAATTTCCAGTGTAAATCACATTTCTCTCCCTCAGACTCCAAGGGCTAGATTTACTAAACTGCGGGTTAGAAGAAGTGGAGATGTTGCCTATAGCAACCAATCAGATTCTAGCTTTCATTCTGTAGAATGCACTAAATAAATGATAGCTAGAATCGGATTGGTTGCTATAGGCAACATCTCCACTTTTTCAAACCCGCCGCTTAGTAAATATACCCCCAAGTGATCCCTCTAACTCCAACTCTCCTGTAATTCATGATTCCCTCTTTCCTATATAATGAATTCCCCCTCACACTCCACTGTAATTCATTTCCCTCTATCCTCCCTTGTGATTGCCCTTTCACCTTCAGCATTCACCTCTTTATTTACCCTCCTCTCTCTACCTGCTTAGAATTGCAGTGAGGGGGCAAATAAACTGCATTTTTGCCAGACAGGTAAAGAGGTGGATGTCAGTCTGTGTAGTCATGTGATCATATATATCACATGGTTTTTGCTTCTCCTCTAGAAATGACATCTGCCTCCTCTTCCCATCTGCTTTACATAAGTGACAAGGAAGGAGAGGGTCATATATTTACATAATTAAACACACATCTCTCTTCACCATTGTAGCCTATGAAGAAGGAGTGTGTGTACTGTTAGCCTTTAATATACGCATAATAACAAAATTACAAGTAAAGTTGGTGGGGACATGCCTAAGTGGCCAAATTGATCAAAAAGCCTATGACTTATCCTGTAAGATACAATAATTACTTGATCAAAGCTAGCAACATATAAACAATCCTGATTGAAGATACAAATTAAACATAAGAATAAGAAAAAAAAAATACTGTTGTGTGGAGTTTTTAAATACACATTATATATATATATATATATATATATATATATATATATATATATATATATCATATACATAAATATCTTTAAAGATGCCTTGTAAGTTTAAAAGTAGTAACTACAGTGGTTAAAACCTGTGATCTTGATCAGACTAACACAAAACCACGATCATGGCTTCCTAGAAAAAACATACTTACTAAGAATATGAGCTGTCCCCCTATGGCAGACTGATAATCAACAAGAACTGATCACTCAAGTAAAACCAAACTAAATCTTAGCATATAGCTCCACGCCCATGAAAGTAGGGTTGTTTTGTATTTTTGCTTTTGAAAATAAATTGTCTGTCGTGACATGTTTAAGTTGCCCATACACTCAGATACTTGAGTGACTAGTTTGGCTGTGGTATATAAAAACAGTCAAACATCTCTGCTTGTGTGAGCCCAATGCAAGTGTCAATCCTGATTACAATAGACCAGGACCAAAGGAAATTGCTGTGGGATGATAACCACGTACAGTCACTGTTTGCATTAGAAGTTCCCTTTAACGTATATCTGGTCAGCAGACCTTTATTACTGAAGTGTCTTTCACATTTCACCGACAAGGAAGCTTGGCACAGCCCTTGTCTTTGCTCACCGATCTGATACTCTCTACAAGAGACACAGACACTCGAAAATAAAAACCGAGGAGGATCAGTTTTGCCAACTATCGCTTGTCTAGACCAGAGGTTTTTAACCTTTTTGTTGGCTCTGCACCAATATAATATCTTAGAGTCAGTTTCCAGGGTTGGAATGCATGGTTCAGTTTTGAGTTATTAATGTGTTTTTAATTACTTAATAGCTGGCAGCAAATATATTCTTTTTTAATAAATATACCTGTTGGGAAATTAGGTACAAAATAAAACGAAAAGAACATTTTACAAAAACAAAATAATATTTGGAACCAATCCTAAAGAGCTTAAGACCCCCAAGTGAACAACCCTGGTAACCAAATCAGTAATTTACCTCCAAATCACTCTTATCTCAGTTGACCTGATAAAAAAAAATGGCCATGTTTAAGGACACAGGTGTCATCCTGCTCCTTACTCCTTCTCTTAATAGTTTATAGAAAACACAGGGCGGTGAGAAGTATATTTTGATAGTGACACATGTGTAGAATAACCTTAATCGCACCTGTCCTTGAACTCAAGGATCCAGATCTATCCTAATTAATACCAATCCTCTCCAGTCTGTGTTGGTGTTCCCTAATCCTGGGACTCTTGAATGTGAAGACGAAAGTTAAACTCAGTCGCAGCAAAAAAAAATTAATCTCTGCCAAGAAATTGTGATTACCATAACGAAACTGTTTGCTTTGTAAACACTCAGTGTCATCTGTGCCAGCTTTTGTTGCAGAACGTGAAGACCCTTCTACAAAAGAACATAACGTTTCATAAAATTTGTGTCATGTTGAGGTTTACCTACTGATATAGTACATTCTGCATACAGTACATAGTGCAATAAATTACTGGAATAAAGATTTTATGATGTCTTACAGGTATACAGCAAGCATACACCAACGATCTCTAGTGTGTGAGATAACTTTTAAGAGTTTGTTTAGACAAAATTACAAGCCAACACTTCAATTTTGAAAAAATACACATTGTTACAAAATAAAAATCAATACAAAAAAGATTTTTTTTTTATATATAAATATCCACTAAAACATAGGGCTTAAATTTTATTTATAAATATAAAAAATGTTTGGTCTGCTGAGGAAAAATGAAATATTACTGATAAATGCCAATAGAACAGTGTCACTTGTTCTGGCATTATCAGGCAAAAAAAAAAAGTGAAAAGAAAAACAAACAAACAAAACACAAATACATAATACACATCTCTTCCAGTAGAGTACATATGTTTGACTTTTGGAAAAAGAGAGGCTGTGCTTAGGTGCCGCACATATATATATATATATATATATATATATATATATATATATATATATATATATATATATATATATATATATATATATATATAAATATATATATATATATAGTATAAAAACATGCATACCATTCAGGACCAGGCATAATGCTGGAGCCAAAGTCAGCAGCACCTGTTTCACTATTACAGCTGCTATTATATATAGCTCACGCAATGAGTATGTTCTTTTATCGTATACACAGCTGAACATATCAAGAGAATTTAGCTGGAAATTTTACTCACGCCAAACTGCCCCTACGCCTGAAACCTCTAAAAACAACAATATTGAACAAATGACCAAATTCTGCATAATTCTAAGCACATAGTTTTAGTGGTTTGTTATGGTGGTAACAAGTCATGGGACTTCCAACAATTCAAACCAAGAATAAGATATAGTGACCACATTTGCATCATAAAAATAGTGATGATGTATAGACAGGGACAGTACCGTATGACTATTCTGAAATTAGTAATATGAGTGTTTTCCTAATAAAACTAACAAGAGCAAATAATGTCATAGTAAAACAGGCACTACTAATATCTTGTGTTAAATATCTTTTGTTAAATTCACACAGACCTGCAATTGGAATTTGTACAGGTTCAGTTTAAATATGATAGACAGAAATTCTGTAAATAACAAATCAAGATTTCTATTACTGATTCACAGCTTTATTCATGGAAAATGTATGTATGCCACTACCTACTCTTCCAATGCACATAGAAAGCAGGATGGAGGTGGGGAGAATATGGTTAATCTGCATAGTGAGAAGTAGGTTCATAGCCTTTATTTTTAAGACAGATTGAGATCGTCAAATCATGTGTTTTTTCTCTTTAAATGTCTTTCTGCAATGTGAATAAACAAATATCTAGCTAGTTTGGAAACAAATAGAGGTTCAAATTGGACAGCTTCCAACCTGCAGCTGGGAGGGTAGTGCAAGTCAAACAACTAGATCACATAGGGTCTCACTTAGAGTCGGACGCAAAGTTCATTTTAGGTGCATCTTGCACATTCCCACTGATGGGGCAAGCGCAGTAAGCAACAGTTCCCTGCAGTTCCGTCTGCTTTTCAGACGCAAGTGTACACTGCGACAGCTTGCGTCTCAGTACGAGGGAAAGGGTGGAACATGGAGTTATGTAGGCGTGACCGTGAATAATTCAGATACTACCCGCAAGAACTACCCTATTCCGATCAAGACGCAGGCAGAACACACGTCAAACAAGACTGAGAAAGAGCGGCAGGAATTAGGTGGCGCAAGTAGTTAGCTAGCTGCAGGAACTGGTTGCAGCTTGGTAGGTTATTACGAGTGGGACACAACTGGGGCTGCAAGCCACTCGTAATACCCTACCAAGCTGCGGCACACTCCCACTCCTACTCTTTCATGCAAGTCTTAGACGCACATGGCGTCCGACTCTAAATGAAGCCCATAGTGTCCGCATTTCATGCTCTGATGGATCACATCTGACAGTAATATAATGGTATCCTTTTCCAATCTGGCTACACTTGGCTAACCAAATGGACAGATCTGACTGTTCAGAAACGGGATCATATGGGGCTTGTTAGTGCCGGTGGCAGATAATTACACACACAGATCTATAGTGGTAGGTTTGATGCCACAAATATGATTCTGAGGTGACACTTTCAATGATTTCCAGATTGGCAATACACAATCATGCTTGTTTAATAACATGCCTCAACTCAAGTGTGTGGTAAGACAGAACAACCAAACAAACATTTAGAGCCCTATTTATCAGGCCTAAAACCATGCAGCTATCAAAGAAAAGCCTAACGAAGGATATATCAGAGTAATTTCCCTGAGTTAAGCAAACTAACAGAATATCACAGTTCTCATAATTCTCAATGGGGATTGCGGTCTGGAGCAATTGAGCAAGCTCCGAAAAGCTTAGCTACAGACACCAGGGGGTAAATTTATCAAGCTGCAGTTTTGAAAAAGTGGAGATGTTGCCTATAGCAACCAATCAGACTCTGGTTATCATTTATTTAGTACATTCTATAAAATGACAGCTAGAATCTGATTGGTTGCTATAGACAACATCTCCACTTGCTGTCCCTGCATGACTGTAATGGTAAATTAAGTCATCTGTCATCACTGTGAATATCTGTGCCATGACATCAGGCCCGGCGCTCCCATTAGGCAACCTTAGGCAGTTGACTAGGGCGCCGGGACCTGCAGGGCGCCGCTGACTAGATTTTCTAATCTAGATTTTCTAATCTAGTCAGCGGCTCAGGAGAGGGTTGCCGCCGCCGCTGTTTTTCAGGGTCCGCGGGGCATCTGTGAAGTATCACACTGTTTGTCAGACAGACAGTGTGAATAAAGTTCTTTCCCGGCGCCCCCCCTCCCCTCCCAGAATGCATCACTCCGCCTCTGCGTGAAGAAGGCGCGGATCAACTATAGAAAAGGTAAGTAAACTCTCCTTTTTTTTTTAGTGTGTTCGCGGGGGGGCGGGGGCGGCAAAATTTTGCCTAGGGCGCCGTGAACCCTAGCACCTGCGCTGCATGACATACACTCAAATGTACACTTCATTCATTGACTTTTCTGCAATTAATATTTGAATTAAGTGTGGCAAATTTTAACAAGGTATCAGTTTTAAAATAATATTACCATATTGTTTTTATTATGAAGAATCTTTCAGCAAAATATCTCTCAATAATTCTCGTTTTATTTGTATTAGTCAGATGACGATACCACATTTACGTGTGGCTTATATTATATGAGAAAAAAATGATCAAATTCGAGGATCCTGGTTATCATTATTATCCTTAATGCCGACTCACTAGTCATAATTCCCTGGCTTCCAATGTATTTGGTTTCTAAGTACTACAAATTCCAAAAAAGAAGGACTCCAAATTCGTGGTACTTGTAGGACTTGTTTTCATAGTGACTCAGCAGAAACAGACTGCAAAGCCTAGGAGCAATCACTTATCTTGCACAACGAGACAAGTTCTATACAAATAAAAATTAAAAAAAATAAAACATTTTTGCAAGTCACGTTAAGGACAGACACCCCAGTGGTAAAAGATGTAATTATTTAATTATAGTTAAGCCGTCCAAATAATATTTCAAGCACACTGTAATGGTTGAGAGCACACAGCTGTGAGCAGGTGCCTTCTTTATACATTTTTTATGAAAAAAAACTAAGGCTATGTCCACACATTTACAAGCATTTTTCTTTTCTTTTAGTAAGCTACCAGAGGGTAGAATATAACAAATGTACCATTTTCCAACCCAGGTCACAAAAGTTTCAAAAAGAAATATGCTCATGCACATTTATATACTAAGAGCATTTATGTAACTATCCACTCAGACTAAAGGCGATACATATTAAGCAAATCTTGGATGCATATTTGAAATACAGAAGATTCTCCAAATACGGTAAACTGTGCATGCCCAAGGGTGCTCAGCACGTAGTTGTGTTTTTTTACGCTGTCTTTTGAATGGATTGGTGATGCATAGAAAACACTGATAGAATGCTGCAGGCATGGCAAATATGTTTTGGTCTAAGCTGCGTTTAGCATTGCTGCTTGTATGAAAAGCAGACAAGTGTCTGCATGAGGATTAATGATCCCTCCGTATGTGTGCAACATTTTCTAGGTGCTTTTCTGTTTTTTTCACCTCTGGGTTCCTTTCTCAATGTGACTAAAGTGCTACTAAAGACAAAGGGCTTCATTTAGAGTCGAACGCAATGTGCGTCTAAGATGTACATGCAACCCCAGTTGCATCCCACTCGTAATACCCTACTGAGCTGCAACAAGTTCCCGAAGGTAGGTAATTCCTTGCCCCACCTAATTCCTGACGCTTTTTTTCAGTCTTTTTTGACGTGTGTTTCATCTGCGTATTTGTCCGTCTGGGGTTGTTTTTGCGGGTAGACGCTCATAGGGGGGTATTCAATTGACGATGGGATCGCCGAAAATCCCGCGCTCGAAAGATATTACCGTTAATACGGTAATATCTCGCTGGATTTCAGCTCGCGGCTCCCTGAGCTGCGAGCTGAAATCCAGCGAGTAAATTGCCGTATTAATGGTATTTACGCGCAGGATTACCGTATGAACGGTAATATTTTTTGAGCGCAGGATTTTCGGCGATCCCGCCGTCAATTGAATACCCCCCATAGTATCTAAATTATACAAGGTCACACCTATATAACTCCATGTTCCACTCTTTCCCTCGTACTGAGACAAAACTGTCGCAAGTGTACATTGTGTCTGAAAGCAGACGGAACTGATGCTTACTGCGCATCAGTGGTAATGTCCACAATGCGCCTGAAATGGACTTTGCGTCCGACTCTAACTGAGGCCCAAAGTGTTCTTATTTTTTTCAATTTATCCTGATTATATTAACATTTTTCACTAGTATACTTTTTTAAAATTGGGTATTACAGGAACCTAATTTTTTTTAAAAAAATGAGGACTAATGTCATCTACATTATAAAAATGAACTGCAGATAGTATGAGTTGATCAATATTGTGAGATTTCACACACACACACACACACATATATATATATATATATATATATATATATATATATATATATATATACATACATATATATATATATATATATATATATATATATATATATATATATATATGTAAAATATATATATATATATATATATATCTCAATGTTTTAAATACATCCATAGTGCTGGACAATGTTGTCCCCATTTTTCACTAACAAAACATAGAGTACAATGCTGTACACTGGACATCATTCTCAACATCTATGCTTATTCTCTAGGCTTTACTAAATTATTATTTTTTTAAGGAGGAGAATTTAATACAAAAATATATATATATTACAATGGCCTTCAGCACTAATGTCATATACCATACAACAGTACAGTGAACCCAGAAGGACACAGGTCCGTGCAGCTGTTAGACATATGGCAAGCACTGAGGACAGCTGACAGCATGGTCATTGTTGAATATCAGAATATCCCAAAAGTGCAGACATTTTTCCCTGGTTACATGCATGCAAGGTTGGTGAGGACACTGCACAAATGAAGCAAATTGCATTTTCTCGCCGTGACCTCAGTGAACACTGAACACTGAGTATGCAGGTATCTGATGACTAAATTAGCGCCATCACACGCCTTGCTCTGACAAGTTGATGGTGCGATTGGTCTCACTGGGTCACACACAGATGCATGATGATGAACGCCTTGCCACACCCAGTTGATGAAGAGGATGACATCAAGTCATAGTTGCATACCTCCCCTCCACATCTCCTGGAATGGAGGCATGAAAAGTAGGCAAGAATAGATATAAATGGAACAAAAAGGTAACCAGCGCCAACAGATAAAAAGTACAGGATCAACGGTAGAAAAAGAAAAAAACACGCCTACAACCTTGCTTCTCTGGTTCATCTAATTCAAAGAAAGGTTTATTACGGTCATTCATCCTTGAAACTCTAATGTAAAATCAGAAAAAATATAATAGTATACACTGTGATTTCTTATAAATAATGAAAAGCACTCACCCAGCAATGGTAATATAAATGGTTTTGAAACTCTTTCACCGCTGTCCACCAGTGGTTGCTGAACACAACGAACCTGAATTGGACATTGGTGAAAGATTGTCCAAACCATTTATATCATCAACACTGGACAAGTGCTTTTCATTATTTAAAAGAAATTCACTTATCACACAGTGTGCAGTTTTGTATCTTTTCTGATTTTACATTAGAGATTCAAGGACTAAACGCTGGAATAAACAATTCCCTGAAGTATCATTATAACACAGAATTATCATGGTCATTGTGGCTTCAGACTTGCACACATAAGTGGATCTCGCACAGTTGTGTGTTCATTAACGGCTCTCCAATGCGCAGACATTTAGATAGAAACAGAGCTAATAGAAAGATGAAGGAAAAAAAATCTCACTGCTTTGCAGCACAATGTAAACAGTCTGTATTTATTTATATCCAAATATATTCACATTGGAAAAGTGACTATGTCACAAAATGTTTGTTGGTCATGTTCCGTACTACACTGGATGTGGGAGTAGAGGCTCGGTGCAAGTTACTCACTGGGCATAGTATTTCACATTCCTACACATTTATGGTTGTTGAGCGTTAGACTCTCCCATGCATAAAAGCACTGACTGTAAGCTTTAATTGCATTTAATTGTATTTCTTAATTGAATCCATCCAATTTCTGATGAAATTCAAAAATTCTCAACACTGTTTGTTTTACTGAATATTTATGAATACTTTTGTATTAGGTGTGTAAATAAAAATGAGAAATACAATAGCAAAGAGTACCAAAGGCTAACACCACTATTTTCATATACACAATTGTATACTATTCAGGTCCTGGTTTTCCCTAACATATTTTCTAATTGTAATAACCGAAATATAAATATCTATATATAATATAAATATCTATATATAATATAAATATATATATATAAATATCTATATATAATATAAATATATATAAATATCTATATATAATATAAATAAATATATATAAATATCTATATATAATATAAATATCTATATATAATATAAATATATATATCTCATCACCATTTATTTATATAGTGCCACTAATTTCGCAGCGCTGTACAGAGAACTTACTCACATCAGTTCCTGCCCCATTGGGGCTTACAATCTAAATTCCCTAACATACACACACACACACAGACAGAGAGACAGACTAGGGTCAATTTGTTAGCAGCCAATTAACCTACCAGTATGTTTTTGGAGTGTGGGAGGAAACCGAAATACCCGGAGGAAACCCACGCAAACACGGGGAGAACTTACAAACTCCTCACAGATAAGGCCATGGTTGGGAATTGAACTCATGACCCCAGTGCTGTAAGGCAGGAGTGCTAACCACTACGCCACCGTCACTGGGCTTCATGTGTGCTGACGGGATGCCATCTGTAGGTAAGCATGTTTTATTGATGAGAGCAAATATTTTTGCACTGATCTTGGTGTCTGCAACAGTAACGTAAGGCTGCAAAAACACAGAGCTGCAATCATTTCAGCTAGTGTTGATCCCAATGAAGAATGCAAGGGCCACTCAAATACCCACATTCTGGGTAACACACGCATTTCACTCTTCGTTAAGTTATTTAGTGCATTAATTGTATAAGATGCACTTGGTATCATGTCAAACAGCTGCACCAATTCACTTCTTTCTTTCATTTCTTTCTGATTTTATCTGTATTTGTAAATCTTTATTTAGCTTTACATAATAAAATCACAAAAAGAAACCAACTCAAAGGTCATTAAAATCTGGATACACTAAAGAATAATAAACACAACAAGAACATTTAAGACCATTGGGAAAATGAGACTATGCTACTATTGAAAGTGACATGTGGATAACAGGTTCCAGGATAAGAAATCCAATTATACATACGTACAAACACACATACACACACACATATCTATATACAAACACACACACATACATACATACAGATATACACACACACACACACACACACACATATATACACACACACATATATATATATATATATACATACATATACACACACATACATATATATGTCTCTTGTACTGAGAAACACCAGTAAGAAATGCAGTGTTCTTCCCACTAAGAGGAGTAGTATTTGTTATAACTACTTTTGAAAAGGATCAATAAAATATTTCACATTTTAGTGACATAGGAGCACAGAATCACGGTACCATTTAAAAGCGCAATTTTCAAAATGTAAAGAAAGGGGAAAGAAAGAGTGTTCTCTGCATGTAGTGCCTCAGTCAGTACAAATTACAGTCTCCGGGGACAATGTTAATTTTGCTGCTGCAGCTGTGGGAATCTAGTACATAGTGACTAAAAACTGCTACATTTAAAAGATACATTCAGTATTACCAAGCAACTGCAAATGTTCTGGTTTCATTCCATACACAGCATGGGATTTTGTAGAGAAGACACAATAAAGAACAGTTTACCGACTTGTGACTTCATATGAAGCCATATAAGAGAATCTTATGGACAAAACAGGTCACAATACAAAGAATATGTCACAAAAGCAAAATATACCCTTTGTACGGGTAATGTATGTTGGATGTTCATTGGTATGCATATAGTATTTTCCTTTAATCTTGGTTGGCTGCTTACTGGTTTACCTGATATGGTTCATTGTATCGTTTGATTTCATTTTATAAACGGACTAAAAATCTCAGTAACCGATGGAACGATGTTGTTCCAATTCTGAAGTGTGTATGCACTAATGTCCGGCAGTGTCCATAGATCTCCATAGAGTTTACAAAGTCACGATCTTTTCAGACAATGGTTATGACAGGTGAAGAGAACAGATCTGAAGGTAAATCTTGTAAGAACATGTACAGTGTGTACAGATGAATACTGATCGGGACTTTTAAGTCATTGGCAAAATCATTAACGATATCACATCGATACAAATTTTCTGTAGTATGCACCCAGCCTTACTGCTAGCTTAGGAATCATTACCGAGTCATACATTAAATTAAGAAAAACATTCACATGACACAAGTAACAAATATAAGTATATTTTACTGGAATGACATCACTACTCTCCAATTATAAGCTATATTTTACAGAAGTGACTCCGCCACTCTTAAACTATAAGTCATAACATAAGAGCTTACCAAATACAAGGATATATCTTACGGGTTATTTTACATAAATTCTTGTTTTAAGACAAAGTATATTCTTAGTGAACAGTTTACGTACTTCAATTCTTCTGTACTACCAAATTGGCAAGGACATAAAAGGCCATCTAATTAATACTGGATTTATGCAGTCTTGCGTTAAAGAACAAAGGAAAGCTTGATTTTATCACATGAGAAACATTTATCACCAACTCTTATCACTTGCTTTCTCTACAGAATACAACAAGCAAACATAACCATATATGTGTCTAGCACTAAGTGGTTTATTCCTAGGTCTTTGCAGTGACAGGCTGTGTATACTACTGGTCTATGCACAGTTTGTCAATAATGTCTTTTAGTATATGTTCTACAAGTGAATCCGGTGAATTATAGGTTTATATTTTTTTACAGTAACTGCATATAGACTGTATATTGCCAAGTAGCTAGATCTTTCTATAGACGATTATTTATAAATAATATTTGACTATATGTAATACAGAGTAGAGACATTAAGACATATCTATCCTATGTAAGCTTTTTATTTTAGATTTTTGTTGCCAAAATTACAAAAATGCTTACCAATTTTATCCTGTAGGAAGGATTTAAATGATAACTCCACCTAAAAGAATGTTTAGCTAACATTTCTATTCATAGAAAAGATACAGAAAGAACTGTTGCAGACCGAGTGGGGGAGAGATCTGCAGAACTACAGGGCCCCTGCCACTGTTCTGGGGGAGGAGGGATGCTGGCTAATATATTAACTTTTAGGTGGAGTTAGACTTTAGCACAGCCTGTTGTGGAAGTACAATTCAGTGTGTTTTGCCACACTGGAGTACCAAAAGTTGCCTGATCCCGGTTTTATATCTAAAATGAATATGTGTATTATGGTAAATAATGCTACTGTATATAATAATGCCATAAGTATAATTATCATCATCAACATTTAATTCAATTAAATTATTACTGGAGTATAAAGTAACACCCCCCATCACCACACAAATGTAATAGACTCATGTTTATAAAATAAATGTTCCTGAAAGACAAGCAACAACTTTTAGGTGCTTTTTGTGTATTTCTTACTAGTAACTTCTACATGAATGAAATGTAAACAAAGAAAGTAGTGGATGCTTGGAGCAGTTCTAAATGCAAAATATATTATGCAAATGATGCAAACAGACTGTTTTCTGTTTAGTTCTGCAGGGCTACAACTGATAGCTTTGTGTTCTGTTGAAATTTTAGTTATATTAAGAACTAGTCTTAAAGTCAAAGTATCATTTCTATTCTTCTACATCGGCTTTATAACATTTCTGTTCTCCCAACAATGGTGAACAACAGTACCAATGGAAGCTAAAAACAAAATTAAGCACAGAGTACATTGCCTACCATTTGCAATTTATATATTTTGATTAATAAATCCATATCAGTCAATAATATATATTTTTTTAAAGACCAGAGGTGCTCTATTCATCATCTACATGTGCAACAAAAAGTGCAAAAATGTGTGGGCATGGGTCTTCCTCTTCTGGATCATCACCCAGGGGGGTAAATCTTTATCTTGCCCAGAACTATACCACCTCCCCAGATCTCAGGAGAAAAGGACCCATATGGGACAACCATACCCCAACGATTCAAAGAAAATGGTGCAAAGAGACACACAAAAAGGTGCAAATGCAATAAATAGGTGCCTGTATGGGCCCAACTGGCCAAAAGACCAGGTCAAAGAAAAAGTGATTTTTGCCGGAAATCTTCTCAGTTCACAACGTCTGTGTGAGTGCATCTACCCACAGTGACTAGGTTTTTTCCTGCCTTCTGTGATGAGGTACCTCCTAGTGGATATGGGGTTCTTTGCACCTCAGGATTTCCAACACTCTAGCCTAATGGCCGATGGTTCAAGTGTTGCTGCCTCACCTCACTAAGGTACATTTAAACCCCATGTGCACAAGCAGATCTACACTTTGCCAAAAGGATTAATGAGGCTGCTTCTGTGAGTCTTCAACATGTCCTTCACTGATGAAGCCAAAGGAACATGGTCTGTGTCAACCTCCAAAAATCCAGTGTGTGTGGCATTGATTCACAGGATTGTCATGTAAACGGCAATTTCCAGAAGTGCACTAACCTTTTAGAGAGGCTTATTTGATTATTTTAACCAAATTTTTGCTAAGTTTAAGCTGGCCACACTAAATGCAGAAATATATTTTACATTGACTTCACTTCTAGACCCCAGCACTGAGAGCCTCCATCTTCCTCTCAATGCTTATAGATAAATTCCAACACCCACAAGTCCACCTGCCTTGTATTTCAACCCGTCACCCCTACATACTTTCTAGTGTAATTGCACTCTGTGGAAAACAGCTGTGCAATCTGATCACATTTTGACACACAGTACATTTATCAGGGCAAATTGCACACTTTTTATTTATCTGTTTTAAAGCTGGCCATGCAGTGGCTGTTCCAGCCACTCATCACATGCAGATATTAGGTTTTTACATAAAGATAGATGGACCTCTATAGCCAAATCTACAAGATACCAATCATCCAGAGTACCAGACATCGTTACATTAGACGGATTGGACGATGAGCCGTTGACCAACTAACTACATTTGCTATCCATCATATATGTGACAACATATAAAAGTGGTCTATTTGTGCCCATGGATGTAGAGTCCAGCATTTATGGGCACCATAAGAACAATACATGCAATATTAAATAATACTGTATATATATATATATATATATATATATATATATATATATATATATATATATATACTCTTTATTACACTGATCTGAAACAAGAACGACATAACCAAGTCTTTTAATATGAGCTTGTCGAAGTCAGCATATTGGATAAAGTCATTTCAATTAAAATCGATCAAACTTGGTTGTCTTTGTCTGAAAAGATGCGCACGGTACGCTACGGCGTGAAAGGGCACGCTACGGCGTGGAAGGGCGTACGCAGCTGCAACGCGTGGCAACAACAGTATTTAGTCTTTTACATACATTCGCACAAACACTCACTTTTGTAAAATAGTACACATTAAAGGTAGTTGCAACACATAGTAATTTATGTCGAAATATAGTAATATTTATATGTAATATTATAAGTTATATGCATATCAGCAAAACATATGGTACACGTTGAAGGAATCTAGTCATGTGTGGTATCATACTAATCCTCTTCGCATTTGCGACTGTCTGGTTCACTCTGCGAAGGAATCGCAGAGTGCATACGTAAGTTATTAATGTTAAGGAATTATGGACTATTATGACTGAGTAATCTTGGCGGGAAGATCAGAGCCCATCCCCTGGAGAGATGACCCCCTCCTTTGGATTCCTGAGCTTAAACTAGCCAATGATTGACAACCCCTTGGACCTTCCTGAAACCTGGACCAATAGAAGCAAGCTATACCATCTGCATTGTTTGACTATATCTCTGTGTGCATGTAAGCAGCAGCTCCTCATCTAGTGTTCAGACATCTTGTCCCCAGACTTCAGGATTGAATGACTGTACACTGGATCCAGAGCGCCTGCGATAAGTAACGGCTGTACTTATTATTACTTTGCTTGAATATATTCTGCTACCTTTTGAGAATAAATCTTTGTGCGTTGGAAACACAAATCGAGATTCGACAATCGTTATTGGTTAGCGACAATACGCACTTAACAAGCTGTATGCCAACTCCATATGCCAACTCGTTACTAAAGTTTGAGAGGCTTTGGTGGAGTACAGAAAATAAAAAATAAAGGAATCTATATTTATACTAATGCATAAAGCAATTTTCTGTATATTATATATTGTTCAAAAACAAATCAATAAATCAGAGCTTAATTCTAATTAAATGTTACAAAAGCTATAGTGTAGACAAATAAAGCAAACATATTTTATGGTTTAATTAGAAAGGTTTTCAATGCTTTTGGTGCTTGTTTTTCATCTTGTTTCCGGTCTCCAAAGTTATTATACTGAAACGTAATTTTTCATGCACTATATACACATTGATTTCTTGCTTAATAAATTAATGATGTAATCATGTCAGAGACTTATTAAAGGCAATTATTGAGCAGTGTTTTTTGGCCAAAAAAATTAAATAATTAAGTGGGAGTCCCATAAAGGAAGAGTAGACAGGACTTTGACGCACAGAGTGTCTGCAGCATTTGGGTATGCGAATAGTGAACAAATAAGTACATCTGTGCAAAAGTATGTACTACGTCTTCACTTTTTTACGTTTCCTTAAGTAGGTAATATCACAAAGCTCTGAAGTTCACACTATATACTGCTAATCTGACTAAACAAAATGCCCATTATAACCATTGTAATTGTTAAAACCTGTTACTTTCCTTAGTGTCTTTATATAATAAAACCACTTAAAGGAATGCTACAGAATGGAAAATACTGAACTCTTGTTTTCTAAAGCAACATGCAGTGGGGAGTGTGGAATAGAAGATTAAGTTTGACTTAACTGGGCTAACATTCCAAACCCCACTCCACCCAAATTATATCATCAAAGGGAAATGATTGTGCTCAGAATACTGATACCAAACTTGCCAAGAAAAGCAGAGTTTTTCAAGCAATTTTTTGTTTGTATTCTAGTGCAAATTACAAATGGAGCTATCCACATTAGTTGTAACGTAAATGCATTGCATTCTTGAATATCTGAAGAAGCAACAGGTCTAATGTATGTGCAATTTGTGCATCATGTTTTACACTGTACTTTTTGAAAGTAAAAAGCTTGTACTTTACAAAAAAGAAAAAGACGTACATTATTCAAAATCTCATGCTGGACATACATAGTCCTGATCATCTCCTAATTGGCCTTATATATCAATGAAAAGCAAACCATTGAAATAAAAATTGATTGTCTCATTATCGGACTTATCTGGAAATGAGGACTATGGGCCTGATTTTGCAACGGGTACAAATTGACTTCTTTTTTTGAACACAAGGAAAATACTGGCTGTTTTTTCATGTAGCTCACAAACACTTGATATCTTTATTTTTACACTGATATTAAAGTTGATCTATGATATTTCGTATCCCATCTATAAATCTGTGCCTACATTTTAAATTTACCTCCCCCTTTAATGTAACATGGTTTTGTCAAGGTGCAAAGTTTTCTTCTCTTTGCTTCTAGCTCAAAATCAGGCCCTATGTATACAATCATCTTCCAACCACACTAAAAGTCCAACACTGCAATTTGCCCACTTGGCCTGTGTGAGAAATCACTGGATATATCCAAATTCTTTTCCCATTTGTTCTGTGTAATAGGAAAGAGTTAACAGTTTAAACTTTTTAAAATTGTGTCACTGGTTATCATAGACAATCAGTCACGGTTTTATACTGCAGCAGTATATGAGCACCATCACCAACCTCCACATCATATCCAATGTAATGGAGCGCAAAACTGTCAGTGTGAATCATTAGTTGCTAAATTTCTTATCAGAACTGACTCTCAGGATTGGGTGACGGGTGCAGGGGCATCTATGGTAACTAGCAAGAAGCTATTAGGTGAGGTGTTAGGCTATTGGGAACAATATACTAATTGTTAGTAATTAAAGTAGTTAGCCTTTAAGAGCTATTGATTCCTCAGTCTGACAGTCTCCATAATGGTCTACTCTGTAACAACTACTGTGAAAGTTTTACACTAATATATATATATATATATATATATATATATATATATATATATATATATATATATATATATATATATATATAACACACAAACACACTACAATAGATACAATGAAGTATACTTAGAGAGGAGAGGATTGTCTGTGGTTTGGTTGTCCTGACATATTTGCTGTGATACTTGGCAATCAGAATTACTTTTGGACAAAATTAAATGGTTTCAAAAAAGCAGTTTTGAAAGTAAAAACATGTATATATAAAATGGTCTGTCATCATTTTCTATACATATATACAATTTATTGTTCAAAATTACATTTTAGAGTATGATTTTTAATAACATTTCCACTAAAAGAATTTTCTATAAATAAGATTCTTATGCAGTGGCGCACGCAGGGGGGGGGGGGGGTTTCTGGGTCCCCCCCTTCCGCTAACTAAGTGGCCACCATAGCGGAACTGTACTATACAGCAGCCGCAGCGCTGTCAAAGAAGCGTCCGCGGCGGTGCTGTATAGGACAGCGCTGCCAAAACTGAGCTTTTTTCTCGTGGTTTTTTTGGGGTGGGGTATCCTGCGTGCGCCCCTGTTATGATCTGTTCAATTTGAGTTATAATAACATATTTTCAAAGGACACTATTGAGCGGTTACATGCAAGTTACATCATACTCAGTATTCTTTTGTCAGCCCATATCATGACATCATTACTGAAATGTGTTACTGTGTAAGTTTTTTGCATTTTATATACCAAGCATAAGTAAATATTAACAATTCTGATCTACTGAATTGGACATGATGGATTGAGTCCTCTAGAGGGACCTCCCTTGTTTGCTATACAAGGGAGGTGGTGGGGAATAAAGAGTTAGGTTGTCTAAAAGAGAACAACCTCTGTAAGAGGTATTGCTAAGTAATACCACTGTGTGGGTCTGTTCTATGGACATTTAATTCTATGTCAGCAGAGAATACAATACGGCAGCTGCAATTAAATGAATAAATACAACTGTGCCTAAAATGAAGATTGTGGACGCAAAGTCCGTTTTAGGCGCATCGAACAAAAAACACCATCACGCATGTGCAGAAAGCACCATATCCGCCTGCATCTTGAACGCAATTAACACTTGCGACAGCTTGTGTCTCACTACGAGAGAATGGGAGGAACACGGATTTGTGAAGGCTTGACCATGTAAATACATCCTAGTCGCAGTGAGGCGCAGACGCAACACACGTCAAAACAGGGCTAAAGCTGTGCGGCAGGAATTAGGTGGCGCAAGCGGTTAGCTAGCTGCAGGAACTGCTCGCAGCTGGATAGGGTATTACGAGTGGGACGCGACTGGGGTTGCTTGCCACTAGTAATACCCTACCAAGCTGCGGCACACTCCCACTCCTACACTTCTTAAACAGACTTTGCGTCCGACTCTAAATGAGGTCCTGTATGTTCAGATTTATTCATGCTTTACAACACATTTACATAAACAGTGAAACAAGGAATACATTAATAAGGAGCAGTGCACATGTTCTTAAACAGTACAAATATTATCCTGAGAATATGAGAGTACACAAACTCTTTGCAAATAAATGTCATATTTCTAATAATATTTGACCATCAGCCTCTCTCCTAACCAGCAGTGTCTCTCCTCTGGGACCTGCACTTGCTGAAATATATGTCACTGTCAGATGAGCTATGCTCAGGTATTTGTCCCTAGAGAGCCTTTCAGCATCCTGTCAGCCCACTGTGGTATTCAATAAGGTGCAGCTTCTCATACAGCAACATCTCAATACCAATGTTCTCTCCAGCACCTATTTCCCGGGTGCTCCACCCGGCTGTTTTTACTTGACACCCTGCTCTTGGAGCCCAACAGAGTCCTACTATAATAGAATAAACCATTGTTTCTCCTATTAAAACAGGCACTATGTGAGCACTACAACCAGCAGTGTGTGTTACACCACTGACCACCAGTCTGACCAGTCCTGGCAGGTGTGGGCAATAACCTCCAACATTTTTCAATATTATTGCAAATTATTAGACTGTCACCACCCAGCTACTTCTTAATGCCACCCGGCTGGCAACATTTTCTGGGCAGAACACTGCAACACCATGGATAGGTCTGTAGGTGGCTGAAAGCTGATCCAGGCACCAATTATTGTAGACTGTACTTTGGAGGCTGTAGGCTCTCAAAATCACCATTGATTCAAGAGACACCGTTAAACTGGTAAGGGAGAAATGATTATGATGATCAAATAGTAGGCATCCCTTTTGATATTTACGTCTTATTTTACAATGACTTGCTAAAAACAATAGATAAGGGCTCATTTACTAAAACTGCATTTAGGGGTAAAGTTTGCACTGAATAATAGCATCCAATCAGCAATGAACTTTTGTCAGTCTTGTGCAAGGTAGACAATGAAAGCAAGTGTCTGATTGGCTGCAATGGTTTAGAGCACATTTTGCACATAATTGCAATATTAGTAAATGAACCTTTAAGAATATCAAGCAAAAATTAGGACAGAAATATTTTAGCTATTGTCCCCATTATATTTATACCAAACCATTTTTACTGTCCTCTTAAAATCAACCTGCTATACATCAAGAGCCGCATGGGCATCCCTATAAACTTTAAAAGGGCAGCACACTGCTCTTGATCTCATAATAAGTTAAAACAATACATTTACCAAAGAAAGAGGCACCTATTTGTAATAACATTTCAGCAGACATTTTATGTTGAGATAAACACTATTACAAGCTACAACAAACAAATCTGGCAACAAAGTAGGAAGTTGCCAGGGGCTGAAGCAGAAGGTTCGGAGGCCTGCATGTGGCCCCAGGGCCACCTTTTTCCCATCATTGCCTTAAATTTTCTTGACATATCCAAATTTGATCTGACAAATGGGTGGCAACATTTAGGCCACTGTTGTATTTTATTTCAATAAAAGAATTTCCACAAGAAAATTCATAGAACAGGCTAACCTTTTAGTTTTCTGCTATTCGCATGGGGTTATTTACTAACAACCTACACATGTGCGGTAACCCCATACTTGCCAACTTTTCACTCTTCACCTCCAGGAGATCCCAAAGGGGAGGTAAAGTATGAGGATGAAGGGGGTGGACCACGGCAAATTGCACTATTTTGGCCCTGCCTCATGCGCTGCAAAAGCTTAATTTTGCCACAGTGACGCAATTCACCACGAATCGTGTCATGGATGCGGAGAATGGCTGGCTCTCCCGGGAGTCCGGGAGACCTACCCGGAATTCGGGAGTCTCCTGGACATTTCTTGAGAGTTGGCAAGTATGTGTAACCCATAGCAACCAAAAGTAATCAAGCTTGTGTAACAGGTTTATGCACATAATGAATTTTGAAAGAAAAGAATATCCATTGTCTGTTTTTTAGTGCATCTTGTTATAGGGAGTAGTAACCAATATACTAGTTATGACATCATGCTAATAAATATACAAAAGGTGGACTTGAGTTACAGGTGTCATCATATTAACCACTGTCAGAATTCTTCTAGGCTTGTATACAATGCTCTATAATCCCAAACACAGTATAAGACACCTCATGCTCTGTACATTATAATTATTGGATGGGACGATAAAAGACTGACAAACCCTCTGTCACGCTTGTTAAAAGTTTATGTTCATGCTGCCAAGCAACAGAAATAAAGTATGATATTAATTTAAGGGTAGAGCAGAGATCAAAATTAATATAAAAAAACAAAGTGCACTTTTATTACTTTGGCTTCTGATCCTTGACAATATTTGGTTCTCTTATATATAAATATAATCTTAGCAGTCTCATGAAATAATACATCTATGTTTTGTTTTTTTAAAGTGGATTGGTCACTGACATTGTCTACTCCCATGGTACAATAAACCTTTGCAAATATAATATGCTATTTGTTACGATCAAACGGTTTTTATTACTTTTATCTTGAATCTGTTTTTACTCTCACCTATATCAGTTACATATATATATAAATGATACATAAATACATTTAGTAGGCATTCTCTCAGTTTAATAGGAAACTATGCACATCTCATTATCTCCCACCTTACCTACTGCAACCTCCTGCAATCTAGCATTTTCCTCATCCATATATGCATACTGCGACCCATCTTAAATGTTGTTGCAAGAGTTCGCTTCCTCTCTCAACTCTCCGCATTTGCACATCACTTTGCAAACCTTACACTGGCACCCTGTGTCCTCCAGAACTCAATTCAAATTACTCATCCTTACCTAAAAAGCCCTCAACAAATATCACTCCTTCATACATCTCAAATCTCATATCAAAATACTCTCCCCCCCTGCCCTCTTAGATCTACCATTGACCTGCATCTTGCCTCTGGTTAAAACCTCTCACTCCCACCTACAAGACTTCTCCCATGCTGCTCCACACTTTTGGAATTCCCTACCACGCCCAGGGGTATATTTACTAAACTGCGGGTTTGAAAAGTGGAGATGTTGCCTATAGCAACCAATCAGATTCTAGTTAACACTTATTTAGTACATTCTACAAAATGACAGCTAGAATGTGATTGGTTGCTATAGGCAACATCTCCACTTTTTCAAACCTGCAGTTTAGTAAATATTCCCCCCAGATTTTTCCACAGCCTCCAAATATTTAGAAGTGCTCTGAAAACCCATACCTTGATTAGAGAATACCTTACCCCTGCAGATACTACTCACACAAACCCATCCTCACAACTGTCCCAATCTCTACTCTGAGCCACACTTGCTCATTGTCCCAATTACAATGTAAGCTCTCTTATGAGCAGGTCACTTCTTTTCCTTTGTTTTTAGGTCTGCATTATAGTGTCTACCTTGTATGTCCCTGTTTTACATATGTCCTCTTTTCCCTACTGTACAGCGCTGCGGAGCTCTGTGGCCCCTTACAAATCTACCATAATTATAAAAATAATAATTGCACCCATCAATCTAGTGTTGGATAGAAACATAAGAGCAATTGGAGATATATATGTGGAAAGCAGGTCTCTTTTAGGGAATCTATTTTTAGGTAATGTAGGTCATTAGATGACATTAACTCTACATTGAGAGTTATCTTTAAAAATATGTGACCACTTAAAAGCAAAGTCACAAAGGCTGGTAACCATGGACTTGTTTTGCAAAATTACATTTACCATGATGTGTGGTCAGCACTGGGAGAGATTATCCCTTAACACTAAGAAACGCTCAGTCTTAAACATCAGAGGACCTCAGTGATGGAATTTACAAATTTAGGGGCATAATTAATATAGAACGAAAAACCCTATGGCTGACGAAAACATGTGTTTTCGTCGTTGGTGACCCTTTAATCTATACATTAAAGGGTCACCACCGGTGATAGCCAATGAACGTTTGTGTTGGAGATAAGCATCCCCATTAACAAGCATCATGGTGGTACATGTACTGCCACAAGATTTATTTTGTTTCACAATCTCTGAAGATGGAGATAAAAGAAGAAAGGGAAAAAAAATGCTTACATATATATTTTTTTTACATATTTTATTCTATTTTTTAAAAAATATTGTACATCCAATGTAACCATTCTAAATATTCTGCGTCTGATGAAGTAGAACCAACAGCAAACAGTGACCTGACTTTTTGCAAAATATGGTGTACGACTACATCTACATGCTCTTTTGCCTCAATTAGCAAATATGCCCTTACTGTACTTGAACTGAGTTTGCACCTCTCTTTTCTCCCCTGTTCTGCATCTCCAAGCGTAAGGAGGAGCAAATGTCCAATCTGCATATGGACGCAGACATACATTTTTTTCTGTAGACATAATCAATACAAATTTATAGTCTTCAATGTTTAAAGACAAACTGTAATGCCCCCCCCCCCCTCCCCAGCAAACTTCTTTTTTTTATCTGAGTTCCACTTCTTTCTTATCTGCAAAGTAAGAACTAATTTACATACATAATCATGTGAATATCAAGTTTTCATCATCATGTTTTCTGGTATCATCACCGTTTGATCAGAATACAATGTTTACTATATGGGAAGCTAGTCTGTCACTTGTCTTTTGCTGCAAATATCCACAACTAGCTTTATAAAAACAACTACAAAAGTAAGGTCATTGAATATCTGAGTACAGCAGCTTGTTTTGGTTACCAACCCCTCAAGACGTTTAAGTTGCAAACAAGGTGAAGTCAGTTCACATGTCTGATTATTACCTTACAACTGGAAATGTATTTATCACTACCTGACAACTGTCTCTTTGAAAAATTACATTTGAAGTTGGATAAAATTTAATAGAATATGATTTTCATTTTAAATTGAACATCTAGGGGCAGAAATAAGACAGGAACAGCATCTGTCTCATTGAAACCAATATTCATCAAATGTAATGATGAATAATTAATACGATCTGTCATTTACTTCCAAGGAAAATATTCATATAAATGCACATTTCTTCCATTAAAAAGAAAAATTACATCTTTTTTAACTAGATTCTTTATAGGAGAAACACGATATTATTTTAATAGAAAAAAATGTGATTCTTTTTTTTTCTGGGGCTCTGTGGTTGTTCTCACAATCCCGGCTGAAAACCGGTACTTTGTGATTTTGTGGAGGAGCAGTGTGAGCATGAGTACCAATCAGAAGCCAACATTATATAGTGTCTGCTCTTTATTACAGAACTGGAGGAACCCCAAGGAAAAATGGCTGCGTGGAGTAGCCCGTGGGGCTACGACTAGGGGACTCGGCAGATTAGTAAAATATAGGTGGAAGGTGGCACGGCTTCTCCCAGGTGACAAATTATATTATCATTTCTGTTCATTAATTGTGTAGTATCTTGGAGACACAATGGTTATTTGATACAGTGCTGCCATAAAATTAATTTATGCAAATCTATATTTGTTTACTATTACTACAGAAAATAATATGGTAAATAAATATTAACTCTTTCATATCCATGGCATCTTCCCACCTATATGCTCTCTTCATACACTTGTCATACACTTAAAACCTGTATTAAAATTAGGATGAAGTTTTTCTTTTGGGCACGCTCCTGCCATTGTATTCTAAAATGTCAGAAGTAGCCAAGACCATGTATCATGCACTAACATGCATTACCTGCACCATATAGTGGTATTGAGAAAGTGCAACCGATCCAAAATGCATACAACACACATTAAAAACACATCAGTAACCGTAAATGCATCTAAAGTGCATTCATCTTCATTAATTTTACCTATTTTCTAAGTACATGTGTGTAAATGAACCAGCAGGGTTTGCATAATATTATTCTAAGCACTCCACAAATCACATTTGTATAACAAGCATCTAAACATTCCTTATTTGTATTATTTTCTGCACTGATCAGAGTGTCTTTTTTACACAAGTTTATTTTTTATAACTACATTTGTTGTTCTTTATATAAAATACACAGAATGTCAACATACATCTGACCATGTGAAACAACACTACATAAAATATACATATCTACAAGAAATAAACTCGACACTGAGAGCAGTTATGGGAAATTAAATAATTCAGGATGACAGGTCACATATTTTGCTGTGATCTTGAAACACAAGCAGATGTTTGTTTGCATGGCATAATATGCACTATACAAGGAATGATAGTACATGCAATCAGGATGCATAACAAAAGACTACTGGACCAAAAAGCTAACAATCTTTGATGTTAAATATTATACTGATTCCTGACAAGAGAGTTAAAATTTGAAATAAGGAAACTCCTCTGTATGAAGCATGACTTTGATGTAAGCATACATAACAAAAAATAGATTAATGGGTGGAATTTCTTTACAGCACATCCATGAGACAGCATATCCATGAGACAAACAAATGACTGTGAGTCACTGGCCAATTCTGCTGTCAACCACGTTTGTTCCCTAATTTGACAAAGTTACTAACATCAGCAAACGAATAGGCCAGTGTTAAGCACAACAACTAAAAAATACTTACTCAGGAAACACAAGAGCAATAGGCTTTTAGAATAACCATGTAGAGTGCATTTTCCTTATTAGACGTGTTTTTTTTTTTTTTTTTTTTATCTACATCCACCCCACTCATTTCCCACAGAATGAACAATAACGGCGTGTCTTACCCAGATCTACAATCAAAATGGCTTTAAGTTCTCAACTAATTGGATAAATAAAAAGTCCCTCAGTTATTTGTGCACGGAATGTCTGCTGGCAAGCTAGCATTGATAGAGTTTCCTATGCTTTGTGTGACACACACCCTGTTATTTTCCCAGACAAAAAAAGACAGGCTGATCCACTGAGACAAATGAGGGTATCTGGGCAAAGTGCACGTTCTCCCACACATCCTCCGCTCTGCACTCCAATGCTCTCTACTCCCGATGTAGTAAGGGAATAAATACATGCGCTGTACTATGGATTGTACACATAACGCGATGGTAACGTGAACCAAACTTGTTTGTGAAAATAACTACATTAAAACAAACACATTGTCTATCCAGCCTGTATCAAGCTATCAGCTGTCTTATAGGATGCTGACTGAGACAGGTTGAAAAGAACACGCTATGAGAGTCATTAAAAGAGCTAGAGATCAGATGTGGACAGCTCTCCACAGTGCTGTATTACAGTGGATCCCTATGCAGAAGTACATTGTCGCACAGTACACATAGAAATGTATTGACAATATTATACAGTACATACATATCTCTTCAGCTTCTTCTCTGGGGGTGACTTGATCAGCCAGCCAGTGCAGACCACGTCCCCTGCACTCATTTTGTCCCTCTTCCAGGACACTGAGAATCCAGTATGCGACTGGTTCCTGTGAATTTCAAACTGAAGGCTATCAGCTTCCTTCAGCTGTGTTCAAATGCTGTTCTATCACAAGAAGGAAGTCGAGAAGACATCACTAGCATAGCCAGGTCCCCTCCCCAGCACGTGATCCTGGACGAGCTGCCTTATAAATACAAACCAAACACGTGCAAAATTAACACTTGCTTGTTTACAATACAAGAAAGAGGCCTTTTGTCAGTGTTGGGATTACAATTCTGCCTGCAAAGTGCCAGACCTGTCATTGCACTTGTGGGAAGAAGGGGGTGGAATACAGATGAAGCAGATAGGAGACAGTACGACCAGAGAGGATTTCCTAATACTAGGATAAATTGTGTTACTGTGCTCAGGGAAGTGGGGGTCGACTTGCCTTTGAGACCCTAATAACAGTGACATTTATAACAGGAAGTTTATTAATATCTTGTTGCAAAAACAAGATTGGAGTTTGCAATTTATATATGTTTATATAGAATACTGTTCCTACAAACACTTACAAAGGCACAGGAAAAGCAGTCAAATCAGTGATTAGACTCAATATTTTATCATAAAGCATAATAATATATTTTAGGTTACTGTTCTGTTAAACTCATCATTTGGACTCACATTTGTGTTATCATTCTGTTTCAATTCTTCATTTGGGGGAATATTTAACAATCACCACGTTTTTTACACAATCATTTTAATTCCTTATCACAATGTTAAGGAATGAAAGATTGTGACTATTTAAGAAAATTGTTTTGGAACAGCAGTCACGAAAAACAGCTATCCCCGCGAACACTTAAGGGTACCTATCCCCTCTTTTTCCTCACTCCTGGGGGTAAATGTATTAATGTCCGGATTCTTCAACTCCGGCGTGTTCAGCGTCTTCGGCGATTACATTTAAAGTGGCGCTGCCTTGTAAAGGGAAACTTCCCTTTACAAGGCAGCGCCGCTTTAAATTTAATTGCCGAAGACGCTGAACACGCCGGAGTTGAAGAATCCGGACATTAATACATTTACCCCCTGATGAGATTTGAGATGCAGATCAGTGTTGAAACTAGATGTGCGCATGCTCCATCTAAAAACCTGGGACATGTGCACAAACATTCCTGTAGTCAAACAGGAGGAGATGCAGCATGTGAGAGGATGATCCCTCTACACATGCGCTATGCTGTTCTGCTCTGTGGAGCTACCCTGAAAACGTACACGATAGGAGACGCCAGCCTGATCTGGCGTACATTAAGGAGAACAAGTTCTTGTTAAATCGCGCAATATAGCCAAAACCTATGGGGACTGTTTTCTGTGATGCTCTAGTTATAAACTGATACAATCCTTCAAAATGCGACTGCGTTTTTTTGGGGAAATTACAGAAAAAGAAGATTGATAAATAGGCCCCTTGGACTAAAATCATCACCGATTGCTTTATTTCACTATACTCAAAAAGACAAAAACCTTCAATAAATGGAACCCAAAGAAGGTAACTAAGTATTCTCAATAGAAACAAGGATTGAGCAACTGTAAAGGAATTTGCAAGCACCCAGTTGGCCACTTTAGGTAAGCAGAACTGGCGCTGCGGGATGATTAACAAAACTGATAAAATTACAGTGCTGAAAATGTAAGTTCTAGATAATTAATTTTTAATAAAAAGAAATATGTAAAAGTATAAAATAAATATAAAAATATACTGTATATCTCAAGGATCAGTAGGTAACATATAAATATTTCATTATACTTCCATCAGTGATTTTCAGAAATATCTTATTGTCACCTAAATTCAACAGTAGGGTGTTCTTAACTTATAGATCGGGAACGCAAGTCATGAGTTGTTGAGCTGTTGAGCCATTATACTCTCTTTGCAATCCTACTGCACACTATCAATAAATAATAAATATGTTTAGATCTTCAAAAAAAAATGTAAATCTCCAATTAGCAGTGCATTATTTCTTTTACTATGAAAATGCTTAAAGCTGCATTATCACCTAATCATGAAATTATTACCTGCGCTTGTTCCCTAGAGCCACGGAAGTTGCTCCATACAGATGTTTTTCACTGGGCTCACTGCTCCAACTGTAACCAAGGCTTTGTGAAGCAATGGGTGGGGGGGAGAGGGAGAGTGAGCCGGGGGACCAGTCAGAAGCTGCTAATGTCATTATTGAAGCTTCCGATTGGTCTCCCTGCACATCCCCCTTAAAAGTTTTTCTAAACTAAAAAGGTTTGCCGGTTCTTAATCACAGAATTGGACAGGCCTTGGGAAAAACTCCCAAATGTAATAGCTGCTGAGGATATAAGGAGGGAAAGGAGGAAAGGATTAATTTGCAAAGAACAGTTAAAATAATTAAAAGGAAGCCATGGGTCACAAAGGTAATTGAAAACTATATAACATACCTATTAATATTTCCAACTGGTGATAGAGGAAAATCAGTCTTAAGTAGAACTTAGGATGGATTGAAGTTGGGATACATGGATGTCGGGAATGCCAGATAGAAGGACGTTGCAGTAGTCAAGACAGGAGATGATGAGAGAATGGATAAGAGGTTTGATAGCATGTTGGGTAAGAAATGGCATATTCATGTTTTTAAGGTGTAGTCGACAGGACTGGGAGAGAGCCTGGATGTGAGGAATAAAGTAGATGGTGGAGTCAAGTGTGACACCAAGTCAGCAGGCTTGGAGACTGAGGAAATTGTGGTGTTATTGTGGAGGGGAGGTGGTAACTGGCAGGAGGGAAGATAATAAGCTCTGTTTTGGACACGTTGAGCTTTAGATACCATTGGGACATCCATGTGGAGATAGCAGAAAGATGGTTGGTAGATTTGGCTATTGTCAATGTAGAGGTGGTACTGGAGGCTGAATGAGCAAATCAGTTCCCCAAAGGAAGAGGTGTACAGTGAAAAGAGTAAAGGGCCAAGAACAGAGCCTTGTGGGTCCCCATCAGATAGTGGGAGTGGAGAAAAGGATGTGCTAGAGGTAGATACACTAAAGTAGCTGTTTGATAAGAAGTGAACAAGAAAAGAACTGTGTCACAAAGGCCAATGTGTCAGGCACTGGACCCGCTGCCACTTGGTCAGGGTCCGGCGGTCCCACCTACCTTTTGCAGCAGCTCTCCTCTCCTCATCGGCCTTTGCTCTGGTGGGCGCCATCTTGCAGGTCTGAACTGAGAATGCACACACCCGGTCTTTTGAAAACTCCCTGCATTCACTTGATCGGCTGATTTCCTGTCAGCCCTATATATTTAAACTACCTGCCTCCTTACCTGGGTGCCAGATCTTCAGGTCTTCTCATCTGTCTAGACGTGTTCTAGTGTGGCTCTAGTTCTCTTGCTGCTGAAGAGTGTTACTACCAGTCTCTGCTACCTGATCTCCTGTACTACATTTCATTATCCTGCTGCAGAGTGTTACTACCAGTATCTGCTTCCTGCTCTCTGGTGCTATAGTACCCCAAGCTGCAGCAGAGTTTTACTACCCGTGTCACACCAACCGGCAGATTATGCACTTCCTCGTGATCCTGACTCCAGGGCTTCCCAACTTTCCAGGACCTCTGTGCCTTATCTCGTTGCAGAATATCGCACCTACTCGTGATTCTGACTCCAGGGGCTTCCCAACTCCCCAGGACCTCTGTACCTTTTCTTGCTGCAGAATATCGCACCTACTCGTGATCCTGACTCCAGGGGCTTACCGGCTCTCCAGGACCTCTGTGCCTTTTCTAGCTGCAAATAATCGCACTTATTTTCGATCCAGAACGGGCCTCAAAGTCTGCTCTGGTGGATACTAGCCCTCAGAGAGGTGCGAAGTCTAACGGAAAGAGAGGTTTTCACAAGGGATTCCTGCAAGGGAATAAGGGCTTAGCAGCTCTCTAACCGCAGGTTGTGGTCCTCTAGGGGGCAATGAGCGAGACTAGATGGAGGATCAGGAAATATTGGTTGCAGTAAGGATATGTCAGAGTGCTGGAGGCGAGTCCAACAGGTAAGTGGAAGTTAAGGATTATGTATGAGAGCAGTAGTCTGCAGAATGCTGATGCACCAGGGTCCTGATGAGCTAAAAGCCCTGGAGCAGGATTAGTGGAGATGCACAACGATCTGCAGCGTAGTGGCAATGTCTTGACTATGGAGGAGATACAGGTATACACAAGAGAGAAATAGACTGCAGGGTGATGAAGCGCTGATGTCCTGATGAGCTGGAAGCTGGAGCAGGATCAGAGAAGATGCGCAACAATCTGAAGAGTAGAGGCAGCGACTTGACTGCGGAGGTGATACAGATATACACAGGAGAGCAATAAGGTGCCAGAGGAGGAGATATCATAACAGGTAAGGAGACCTGCAGATCTGGCAACCATAGTAAGGAGGCAGGTGCTTTAAATAGACAGGCTGACAGGTACTTAGCCAATTAAGTGAATGTAGGGAGTTTTGAAAAGATCAGGGGGTAAATGTATCAAGGTCCGATTTCTTCAGCGTGTTAAAATCGCGAAAAATCGCAGGTGATAACCCGCAATTTTTGTCCAAAATTTGTCAAATGTATTAAGCTGCGATTTTTACCCTGATCTTCAAAATCTCTGGTCATCTCTGGTGCTTTGCTGTGATGTAAAACACTCCCATGTTTAGCTAACTCTCCTGTGTTGTAGCAGCGACATTAGTAAACCCATCACTGTTACACTGTTCTGCTATCCAGCCGGAGGTCCCGGCACCTGTCAAAACTGTAAAAAATAGATCAAAGTTAAAAAGAAAAAAGAGTGGGGTTCCCCCTCTATTCACTACTAACCGTAGTGCTGCCAGACTACTGTTGGTTCCTTGAAAATTGGGGGAAACAATTTGCGTGGAGTCCCCCTGATTTTCACTGAACCAGCACTAGGCAAACCAGCCAGGGTTGGTGGCACTATAGCAGGGGAACACATGGCAGGGGTCCCCCTGCCATAATGACAACCAACCCCAGGCTGTTCAGCACTGGGCTGGATTCCCTAGGGAGTGGGGTCCGCCATAAAAAACAAGCGCCCCCCCTCATGGCCGGTGCAAGGTTGCTCAGCACCCAAGCGGGCCCCCCCCCCACCCAAAAAAATTCTAACATTTCTAAAATAAAAATAACTTATCTCCTCTTGGCTGGCTAGGATGCAGTCCAGATCTCTGACGCAGCACTGATGTCTGATGCAGAATGCTGTCCAGGCTTCACTGCTGCCCAGGAGCAAACACAGCATATCTAGAGGGGAGGCTCTAAATGTTAGATTTCAGAACAGAACAAAGAAAAGAAAACCTGACGTCACTCACCTGTTACAGACTGATGTACCCCGCTACCCACCAACTTCTCTCACACATCACCATCTGCCCACTAGCTATTTTCACATATGTCACCCTTTGCACATCAGCTCGTGTCACATATACAGGCCGCATAACACCAGCTTTACTCACATGCCCCCCTGCCCACTACTTGGCTCTCCTCTGTTGCTGTCTATTAATTATTATTATTATTATTATTATTATTAATTTTTATTTATAGGGCGCCACTAGGTATCCGTAGCGCCGTACAGGGACAGACAGAAACACGATACAGGGCGAGAGAGCACAGTACAGTTAACAGAAATCACAGTAACTCAGAAGCTCAATGAACAGCTAGATTGGAGGTGAGAGCCCCCAGCGGGGTACAGACAGGGGCCGGAGGACCTCACGGAGGAGACAAGGAGCTGGAGAGCAGAGTTAAAGTGGTTGAGAACAGAAGAAGAGGAGGCCCTGCTCGGAGGAGCGTACAATCTAATGGGAGGGTAGGACGGACAGAGACACAATGGTAGGAGGAGGGAATGGGGAGAACGGAGGCAGAGACGGAGAGGGGGGGGAGAGGAGAATGAAAAGGAGGGAAGTAGGAGGGGGACAGGAGAGGGAGGGGGGTAGGGGGAGACTGGGAGGAGGTCAATGGGTGGGGGACTGAAAGGCTTTAAGGAAGGGGTGGGTTTTTAAGGCCCGTTTGAAGCTGAACAAGTTGGGGGAAGTTCTGATGGAGCGGGGGAGCTAGTTCCAGTGGAGGGGGGCAGCGCGGGAGAAGTCTTGGATGCGAGCATGGGAGGAGGTAACCAGGGGGGAAGAGAGGCGGCGGTCGTTAGCCGAACGAAGAGGGCGGGATGGAGCGTGAATGGAGATAAGGTTGGAGATGTAGGGGGCAGTGGAGTTGGAGAGGGCCTTGAAAGTAAGAGTGAGGAGCTTGAACACGATTCTGAAGGGGATGGGGAGCCAGTAGAGGGATTGGTAGAGGGGGTAGACAGAAGAGGAGCGGCGAGAAAGGAAAATGAGCCGAGCGGCTGCATTGAGTACGGAGCGAAGGGGGAGCGAGATGAGAGCGGGAGAGGCCAGTAAGGAGGAGGTTACAGTAGTCCAAGCGGGAGATAATAGAGTGGACAAGGGCTTTAGTGGCATCTTGGGAGAGGAAGGGCCGAATGCGTGCGATGTTGCACAGCTGCAAGCGGCAGGATTTGGCGAGAGAGAGGATGTGAGGGACAAAGGAGAGAGAGGAGTCCAGGGTGACGCCGAGGCAGCGAAGTTGAGAAACAGGGGAAATAGAGGAGTTGAGAGCGGTGATAGAAAGGTCGGAAGGGCAGGGGGAGTGAGTGGGGGGAAAGACAATAAGTTCGGTTTTTGTGAGATTGAGTTTGAGGAATCTAGAGGACATCCAAGAGGAGATGGCGGAGAGGCAGGCGGACACCCTGGAGAGGAGGGAGGGAGAGAGATCGGGAGAGAAAAGGTAGAGTTGGGTGTCATCCGCATAGAGGTGGTACTTGAGACCAAAGTAGCTAATGAGTTCACCGAGGGAAGAGGTGTAAACGGAGAACAGTAGGGGTCCGAGAACAGAGCCTTGGGGAACCCCTACTGGAAGGGAGGAGGGGGGGGGAGATAGATCCGGAGGTGGAGACGGAGAAGGTACGGTCAGCAAGGTAAGAGGTGAACCAGGACAGGGCGGAGCCGGAGAGGCCAAAGGATTGAAGGGTGTGGAGCAAGAGCGGGTGGTCAACTGTGTCGAAGGCCGCTGAGAGATCCAAGAGAATGAGAAGGGAGAAGTGGCCCCTAGCTTTGGCAGAGAGGAGATCGTTGGTGACTATGGCCAGGGCAGTTTCGGTGGAGTGGAGGGGGCGGAAGCCAGATTGGAGAGGATCGAGGAGGGAGTGATCAGAGAGGTAGGTGGAGAGGCGGCTGCAGACGAGCCTCTCAAGTATTTTGGAGGCAAAAGGGAGAAGAGAGATGGGGCGATAGTTGGAGAGAGAGGTGGGGTCGAGATGAGGTTTCTTAATAATGGGGAATACAAGAGCGTGTTTGAAGGAGGAGGGGAAGATGCCGGTGGAGAGGGAGAGGTTGAAGAGGTGGGTGAGGTGGAAGAGGGTGGCGGGGTAAATGGAGCGAAGGAGGTGGGAGGGGATGGGGTCCAGGGGACAGGAAGACGGAGGAGAGGAAGAGATGAGAGAGTGGACTTCTTCTCCCGTAGTGGGGCGGAAGGAGAAGAGGGAGTGGTGGCGAGAGGGAGGGGGAGGGAGGGTGGGGGCGGGCGGGTGAGGGGAGGAAGAGATTTTGAGACGGATGGCCTCGATTTTAGAGGAGAAGAAGGAGGCAAAGTCAGTGGCGGTCAGGGAGGAGGGGAGAGGAGGGTGCTGAAGGTGGCGAAGAGGCGGCGGGGGTTGAAGGACTGGGAGGAGATAAGGGATTTAAAGAAAGATTGTTTAGCGAGAGAGAGAGCGGAGCTATAGGAAGAGAGTATGAACTTGAAGTGGAGAAAATCAGCCAGGGAGCGGGATTTTCTCCAGTGTCGTTCAGCCGTACGGGAGCATTTTTGGAGGAAGCGGGTGAATTTGGAGTGCCAAGGCTGGGGTTTGGAGCGATGGGGTTTGACAGAGTGGGCCGGGGCGATGGCGTCAAGAGCAGAGGTGAGGGTGTGGTTGTAGAAGGAGACCGCCAGGTTGGGGCAAGCCTGGGAGGAGAGGGGAGAAAGGAGAGTGTCAAGAGTAGAGGACAGAGTAAGAGGGTCGAGGGTGTCAAGGTTACGCCTGGAGTGAGTAGGAGTGGGCATGGGGAGGGGAGCGGGAGAGGAGGAGAGAGAGAAAGAGAGAAGGTGGTGGTCGGATAGAGGAAAGGGAGAGATGGAGAAGTCAGAGAGATTACAGAGGTAGGAGAAGACTAGGTCGAGGGAGTGACCGTGGCAGTGGGTGGAGGAGGAGGTCCATTGTGTGAGGCCAAGGGAGGAGGAGAGGGTGAGCAGTTTAATGGAGGCAGGGTCGGTGGATGTATTCTGTAGATGATATATTAAATATACTAACACATGCAAATAAATAGAGAAAGGTAATCTAAATGACAGATAATCTAGACCTTTCTATTATATTTGCATTTGTTAATGTATTCTGCAGATGTAAAATTAATTATACTAATAGAAAGCGACAAAGGAGAGCCAAATACAGTGCAAATAGTAAAAAACACAAATGGTTCCTCAACTATCCTAGAGTAACCCTGGCTTGGTGAATAGCAGCGGTGCTTCATTATGCATCGCTGCAATTTGTCAACGCACTATTATAGTACATAGATCCCATAGTCTCTAACTTTTCTGTAGCATCCTTTCTCCCTCCTCCTTTCTATAGCATCCATCCCCCCTTTCTACAGCATTCATTTCTGCCCCCTTTCTATATCATCCATTTCTGCCCTCTTTCTATAGCATCTATTTCTGCCCCCTTTCTATAGCATCCATTACTGCCCCCTTTCTATAGCATTCATCCCCCCCCTTTCTATAGCATCCATTCTCCCCCTCTTTCTATAGCATCCATTCTCCCCCCTTTGTGTAACCTCCATTCTCCCCCCTTTCTCTTGCCTCCATTTTCCCCACTTTCTCTTGCCTCTATTCTCCCCCCTTTGTGTAACCTTCATTCTCCACCTTTGTAGCCTCCATTCTCCCACCTTTGTGTTTCCTTCATTCTCCCCCCTTTGTGTAGCCTCCATTCTCCCCCCTTTCTGCAGCCTCCATTCTCCCCCATTTCTGCAGCCTCCATTCTCCCCCCTTTCTCTTGCCTCCGTTCTCCCTCCTTTCTTTTGCCTACGTTCTCCCCCCTTTCTTTTGCCTCCGTTCTCCCCCCTTTCTCTTGCCTCCTCTTCTCCGTACTCACCTTAGCTTCTTAATTTTTCTTCCTTTTTATTCTTGCCTTCCTCTAGTTTTCTTGCTTCTTTTTTCCTGTCGGCTCCTCTACACTGGCTGCACTGTAGCACCGCATTTTAAAATTGCTAAATGAATGCGGGCGGTGCGATCTGCCAAGGGCAATCACACCGCCCGCATTCATAAAGCAATTATTATTGGGTCCCCGGCTTCAGTGCCGCCCCCCAGAGGCCGGTGCCCTAGGCAGCTGCCTAATGCTGCCTAATGAAAGCGCCGGCCCTGCCCCCCCTCTAGGGACAACCAGCCCAGTGCTGAAAGCACTAGGGCTCTTCCTGCACCCCTGCGCGGTGGGTGTCATAGGCAAAAGTAGTTGTTTTAGTGAATTTGAGAAGTGGATTGGGTTAAGAGTACTTAGATGTCGCTGTGTACGTATGGATTTGAGTGTAGGGGGCAGGGCAGGAGGTAAATTGGAAAGGAGGTTGTTGTCGGAGAGTTAGAAGTCTAAGTTGGAGAAACTAGAGATGGAGCAGAAGTGGGAGAAGACAAGGTAAAAGCAGTGTCCATCAAAGTGGGTGTGAATTAAGACCCACTGGAGGAGACCAAAGCAGGAAGTAAGTAAAAGAAGTTTAATGACAGAATAGACAGTAGAATAATCATTGGGAATGTTGCAATCGCCTAGTATGAGAGTCGCAGGTCAAAGGGTACGAAACAAGTGGGCTAGGCTGCAAAGTTGTCAAGTAGTCACATATACTTCTATCTACCACCCCTATCGAAATGTTCTGGACACTGCAAAACAAATATACTACCGATCTCTCATCTATAGTCAGGTATCAAACCCTAAATGCCTGTTTAACATATTTAAATCTCTTCTTAACCCTCCCACCCAAAACCCTCCGACTACTATCAGTGCCCAGGATCTTGCTTCCTACTTCAAGGACAAGATTGATAAGATCCAGCTAGAAATGGTATCATCTTTCTTGACAAGAAATCAGCTCAATTCCTTCCCAGCACCCTCTGACATCCTCTCTTCATTTGATCTCACAAATGAAGATAAAGTATCTACTGTCTTTTTATTTTCCTACTCTGCTTCCTGTCCTCTTGATCATATACCCTGACAAATAGGTAGATCCCTGTCTGTTGTGCTCATTCCACCTCTAACTAAAATCTGTAATCTATCTCTCTTTTTACTGGTATCTTCCCATCTTTATACAATCATGCAGTGATTAATCCTATAATGAAAAAAACAAAATTCTAACACAAACTTTTTCTCAAATTACCGTCCCAACTCTCAGCTCCCATGCCCCTCCAAGCTTCTAGAGAAACTTGCCTACACTCGCCTCACACGTTTCCTTTCTGCAAACAACCCATTGGATCCTTTTCAGTCAGGCTTTTACTCTCAACACTTCACAGAGACTGTATTGACTAAGGTTGTTAATGATTTGATCACTGCTAAAACTAAAGGTCATAACTCTCTTCTAATTCTCCTGGATCTCTCTGCTGCATTTGACACTGTTGACCACTCTCCTCTAATGCAAACGCTACAATCCCTAGGTCTTGAAGACACTGTCCTATCCTGGTTCTCATCCTACCTATATAATCTCTCTTTCAGTGTCAATTTATCTGGATCCACCTCTACGAGTCCCACAAGGCTCAGTACTAGGTCCTCTGCTGTTCTCTATACCACTTCTCTTGTAAATCTAATAAGCTCCTTTGGATTTCAGTATCATCTCTATGCGGATAATACTCAAATTTACATGGCCTCTCCTGATCTCTCGCCATCTGTGATGTCCCGCGTTACTGACTATCTTTCTGCCATTTTGTCTTGGATGTCCTCTCGCGAACTCAATCTTTTGAAAACAGAGTTAATAATATTCCCACCCACCAACAGAAGTTACCTACCTGACATTTCTATTTCTGTTGATAACATGACCATAATTCCCACCCCGCAAGCTAAAAAGCATTTCCAGAATACGCATATATCTTACACAAGACAAGGCAAAAAAATTAATTCATGCACTCATCATCTCCCACATTGACAATTTTAATTCCTTTTTTACTTGTCTTCCCCCAAACAGACTCAAACCCCTACAATCTATTTTGCATGCAGCGGGCAGACTGATTTTCCTTGAAATCGTTATCCCTTTGCTGAGCCACTCTGTCAGTCTTTACATTGGTTGCCTGTTTTTTACCAAATTCAATATAAAATTCTTCTACTAACGCAGTGGTTCCCAAACTTTTGTACTTCGTGGCTCCCTTAGGGGCATATTCAATTCTGATCCCGATCCGCGGTAACGCGCGTTACCGCGGAAAATGCGCACTACTGCGGGTAATACGGTACCGCAATAACACGGATTTTCGTTCCGCGGTACCGCAACAACGTGGGTTTTCATTCACAGCCCATAGGGCTGCGTACGAAAATCTGCGTTATTGCGGTACCGTATTACCGGCAGTAGTACGCATTTTCCGCGGTAACACGCGTCGGGATCGGAATTGAATATGCCCCTTAGAGTCTCCATAATTGTTTCAAAGCACCCTTCCAAAATAATTACCGAGCAGTCCTGTTTTAGAAGTAGTTGGGTCAAAAAAACGTAATAAGTATTTAGGTCAGGACAGAAATACTTATTTAGTTGTATGCAAAAATAATACGCATAGAAAAATAATATTTTTATATATTTTTTTCAATTATATTTCTGTCAAAGAATAATTGACAACTAACTCACACTGTGACCTCCTTCATCTCCACATACTCTGCCCCCTCTGCATCAAGTCACGCTGCCCTCTCATGCTGCCGCTCTGTCCCCTCTCACGCTGCCCCGTCTGCCCTCTCACAGCGCTGCCTCTCTGCCCTCTCACAGCACTGCCACTCTGCCCTCTCACAGCACTGCCACTCTGCCCTCTCCCACGCTGCCACTCTGCCCTCTCTCACGCTGCCTCCTCTCACTCTGCCCCGCTGCTCTCTCTCATGCTGCCTCCTCTCACTCTGCCCCTCTGCCCTCTCTCACGCTGCCTCCTCTCACTCTGCCCCTATGCCCTCTCTCACTCTGCCCCCTCTCACGCTGCTTCCTCTCACGCTGCCCTCTCTCACGCTTCCCTCTCTCACGCTGCCCCGTCTGCCCTCTCACTCTGCCCTCTCTCATGCTGCCCCTCTGCCCTCTCTCATGCTGCCACTCTGCCCTCTTTCACGCTGCCTCCTCTCACTCTGCCCCTCTGCCCTCTCTCACGCTGCCTCCTCTAACGCTGCCCCTCTGCCCTCTCTCACGCTGCCTCCTCTAACGCTGCCCCTCTGCCCTCTCTCACGCTGCCTCCTCTCACGCTGCCCCTCTGCCCTCTCTCACGCTGCCTCCTCTCACGCTGCAACTCTGCCCTCTCTCACGCTGCCACTCTGCCCTTTCTCACACTGCCACTCTGCCCTCTCTCACGCTGCCTCCTCTCACTCTGCCCTTTCACGCTGTCCCCGCTGCCCCCTTCTCATTCTGCCCCCTCTCACTTTGCCAATCTCTGCCACTTTTACTCTTCCCCTGCCACTCTGCCACCCTCTCTCACTCTGCCGCCACTCTGCCACCTCTCACTCTGCCACTCTCTGCCCTTTTCTCTATGCTCCTCTCTCACTCGGCCGCCACTCTGCCCCCCCCTTAGCCACTCTGCCCCCCCTTCACCACACTGCCCCCCCTCCGCCGCGGCCAGCCAGAGGAAAAAAAAAAGAAAAAAAACTTACCAATCCGAGCGGCGCCGGGACCTGGCATCCTCCTCTTTCCCGCAGCTTGTCACTAATTGTCGGGCGCGCTGCAGATTGGTACGTTTTTTTTCTTTTTTTTTTCTTTTTCCTCTGGCTGGTCGCGGCACCCCAGTGACAGGGCCGCGGCGCACACTTTGGGAACCGCTGTACTAACATACAAGGCCATCAACAAAACTGCATCAACATACTTCTCCTCACTTGTCTCAACATATCTCCCAACTCGACAACTCTGTTCTTCACAAGATCTGCGTCTCTCATCCACTCTCATTACATCCTCCCATTCCTGGTTACAGGACTTTTTTCGAGCTGCACCCGTCCCTTGCATAATAAGACTTTCCTCTGGTCTAAAAATTTTCAAGCATTCTCTGAGAACCCACCTCTTCAGGCAAGCTTATAAGATTCCTCAACCACCTTCTTAACCTCACTAGGCTACCCTATTACCACCCTTTAGACAATTCACACAAGACAACAACCCTCTGTCCCCAGACTAACATTGCTTTGTGACTGGATCACATAGCATACAAATCACTTTTTATCCTTTGCAATCTGGATTGAACCAATATGCAGTATGTAGATTTAACCTCATGTATCTGGCTCCCATTGACCTATAGATTGTAACCTAGCGAGCAGGTCCTTTTTACCTATTTGTCTGTTTTACCCAGAATTGTTTGCTACTGTTTGTCCCCAATTGTAAAGCGCTACAAAATTTGCTGGTCGCTATATAAATAAATGATGATGATAAATTGGGAAAATGGACCTGGAAGGGCGATAATTCACAGCAACACAAAGGTGGACAGGATAAAATAGACGAATTGTGCTGGACCTCATCCAGCAAATTGGACGAGGTCCAGGTTGCTGACAGTTGGATGCAAAGGGTCCAGCAGCCAAACAGAGATGGCTAAAGCAATCACAATTAAACTCAGTGGGCAGCTAAACAGATGTTGAAGCAGCAATGACAGTTGAGCTCTGTGGGTCCTTCAGCTGAACAGAGATGGTAATCCAGCAGTTCCAAAAACAGTCTTGATTATTTTGATATGAAGTTAATCCTCAGCGCTACTGTAACATTTGCCAACAGTATTCAGAAATATCCAGTGCTTTGTATTTCTGAGAATAAGGAAAAGTGGGAGTTTGGGCAAAGAGCTGAGACAATGTACAGCTAATCATGTGGTTTTGCTCACACTCAGAGATAAAAATTAAGACAGGATATGGACTCTAAGGTGCGAAGTAATCAAGTTCTAATATTACACTTGTAAATAAGGAAATTGCATTAATGTCAAAGTAATGTGTCCTAGATTGATTTTCATACTGAAGATATAGCAGATATAGATATAATGACAGAAAAGGTAGAAAAGATTAAGTTGAAAAAAATGCTAAAATATTGATTATTATTGGTAAACTGTCTAAACCAGATTATATAGACTTTTCTCTGCCTTATACCAAATTGCTGATTTACTATGCTAAAACTATGGTTTGCTACAGCCCAACCCATCAATTATTGCACTATATTGTAGTTGTACCTGATTCTCTGGCACCATTACTTAATAATACATTACAGCAAAATATTAAATTTTTTAGCCTTTTCTCATTAGTTAATGTACTGTGAGATAGAGATGTGCAAGGACCCCTGTGTTTTGGTTTTGGTTCTAAAACCATCTTTTGTTTTGTTTTAGGTTCTGGTTTTGCCCAAAAATCCTCATGGGTTTTGGTTTTCGATCTGGATTTAATTAAATATTGTGAAAAATTGGTAAAATTATGTTATTTTGAGCTGTTTTTGTTCCTAAATTACTATTTATCACATTAACATTCATTTACAGTCATTTACAGTACAGTAAGAGTTCTATTTTCTAATGATCTCTTCACAACTGTTCAAATTTTCACCAATTTTGGCCATAGGCTGCAGCGAGCTGGCTGGCTAAAATTAGGTGACAGAGTAGCGGCACCAATATATGGCAGTTTAATAAAAGATACAATCCTTATGGAACATAGTGGCACAGCAGTGTGCATACATTATTTACATGTGGTTGCTGAATGCTAAAAATTACATTCCTGAGTTTTTCCAACAGAGTGACACTGGTAGTGAGGAATAAGAGGTCATTAGATGGACAGTGGCATCAGTAGATATTTCAGCAATTAGATAGAGGAAGGTGGGCTGCACCCAGAAAAAAAAATGGTGAAAGACCACACACACTGTATTTTTAACGTTAGACGGCATGCATCAATGGCATTGAAGATAGAGTAAGAAGCAGAGGTTATTAGACGAACAGTGGCATTAGTAGATATTTCAACAATTAGATAGATTAAGGTAGGCCGCAGCCAGAAGAAAAATGGGGAGGTGGGGGGGTGTGCTGCTATGAGTCAAAGAACACCCTGTATGTGCGCTTAATAAAGATGTCACTGAGACTGCCCCTCACAAAGTTACTTTGACTGGAAAAGAGTAAACACTTATTTTAAAATAAATAGATATATTTGTTTATTGGCAGTGGCGCACGCAGGGGGGGGGTTTCTGAGTCTCTAGAAACCCCCCCTGTGCTAACTAAGTGGCCACTGTCCTATACAGCAGCCGCGGCGCTGTCAAAGAAGCGTCCGCGGCGGTGCTGTATTGTATTGTATTCAGCGCTGGTGAAATGGAGCTGCTTAATAAAGATGTCACTGATATTGTGCCTCGCAAAATTTCTTTCACTAGAAACACTGTGGGTTAAATTTATCAAGCTGCAATTTACCAGTGGTTTTGAAAAATTGAGCTGTGGCCTATATCAACCAATCAGTTTCTAGTTATCATTTATTTAGTACATTCTACAAAATGATAGCTAGAATCTGATTGGTTGCTATAGGCAACATCTCCACTTTTCAAATGCACCGGAAAATCGCAGCTTGATAAATTTACCCCCTTGTACTTTAAAAGCAAGAAGTATATTTGTTTTTGTAGGGTGTGCTTATCACTATGAAAATACACCCTGTCTGTTGCTCAGAGTCAAATAGCAACAGCACCCTATTTTTCTCAACTAAATAACAGTTCAGAAGGATGTCTGTAGTACTATATATATATATATATATATATATATATATATATATATATATATATATATATTATAATAACACCCAGTAACTCTTCGAGAGACTAACATACAGTTGATCAGCAAACTATTCTAGCTGACTGATCACTACAGAAATACGCTGCATTAAAATAGTCACAGTTATTGTTTTCTAGGTAAATTCCTTTGTTCATTCTGTCTAACACTGTAGTCTCTGGTCTAAATGCCATTCTCTGAGCACAGCCTTGCAGCTACCCTCCTCCCCACACTCTCTCTTCTAGAGTGGCAGATGAGAACATGAGCAGGTAAATTGGATTTGAAAAATTGGAAATGTTGCCTATAACAACCAATCAAATTCTTATTATCATTTATTTAGTACATTGTACAAAATGACAGCTAAATATGATTGGTTGCTATAGGCAACATCTCCACTTTTTCAAACCCGCAGTTTGATAAACTTACTCCTGGGGATTGAAATATGTGAAAGATATCGATCTAACATTTTTTCACATCCTATTTTGGCACAAGAAACCGAGTCATGGTTTGGCTCTACTCGGAATCCCAAAACTCGGATTTGTTGTAATTCTCCAAATCCAAATCACTCATCTTTACTGTGAATACTAAGGAGGTCATTTATGAATTGCAAAATCCTCTTTCATGATGTCATGTGACTCAATATGCAATCTTGAGCCTAGAAGCCTAGATATCCATTAAAATGCATGGGTTACCGGTGGAAGATGACAGTATTTGCGGAAGAGAAGTTTGCCTCTGTCAATGGGAGAAGTTGGGCAGAGTGAGGGCTTTTGGTAACTACAGAATAAGTAATTGTATTGGATCACATAGTTTTATAGTTTTGTGAAGCAGTGCAAAAATAAGATTTATTTTGAAATTTCAGATTGTTAAAATGAGAAAAAGGGTGGAGTGGACTAGCTCTGAGCAAGTGGAGATGGGGTCATGTCAAATACTTTTGATTGGACATTATTTGCAACTACCAGTTGCACGTTGTTGGAGAAGTGTAAGTTAATGTTACTCATTGTAAATTTAAGCTTAAAATGCATGTAATAAACCCAATCCTAATGTTCCTTGACTCTCATTATTAATTTAAATAAAGAATGGAACTATACTATACTATCCTTCCACACTGAGCAGCCTGTATAGGTCCACTAGTGCAAAACCAAAGCTAATATTTGTCGTAAATGTGGTCATGAATGTGACTGTCTACTTATAATTTTAAAGAGAATACTACTGTGTGTGCTTTGTATAGGATATTAAATAACTAGCAACTTTAAGTATGTATCATGCATCATACACTTTCCCCCTTTATCAAACGCATCAGCCTGCTCAATATTACGCCAACATTTTATGCCGATAGTATTCACATTATGCCCAGTAGTGACCATAGGTAATATACACAGAATGGCAAACACACATGATGTTCAGCAAAGTCAAGCTTTATTTGGTGACATGTTGTCAGTGCTGAGCCATATGTGGCTGCATGTATGCAATGCTGACCCATATTTCATGACATACTATGCTGAATAATTTCTAGTGTCAAGAATAGAATGCTAAACTATGTTTGGTGACAAGAATAGATTGTTGAGCCATGTCTAGTGGCAAAAAAACAATGGTGACAACAACATAATGCTGGGTCAAATTTGGTGAGAAGACTACAATAATGAGCCGGATCTAGTAATAAGAACTCAAAGCTCAGTCAGCTTATTGACAAGAATATAATACTGGGTCATGTTTTTTGAAAATAAAACAATCCTGGGTCATATCCAGTGAAAAGAACAAAATACTAGACCAAATATGCGTCAGAACCATCACTGGCCTGTCTCCTACACAGGGCCATCTTAACAACATTATGGGCCCCCGGGCAAAGCAGTGCACCGGGGCCCCTATATATATATATATATATATATAGAGAGAGAGAGAGAGAGAGAGAGAGAGAGAGAGAGAGAGAGAGATAGATGTATAGAGATACAGATATAGATATATAGAGATAGAGATAGATAGATGTACTTGCTCAGTGACCCTTGAAGTTTTTTTTTTGCAGGTTTTTTCTTTTGCGGGATTATTTATTCTAATTAAGAGCCCTGCCTATGGGGCCCCCTTGCCCATGGGGCCCCCGGGCACCTGCCCATCGTGCCCAATGGAAAAGATGGCCTTGCTCCTACACTGAGCAGGCCACTGACTGCTGGCCTTCCCAATTAAAATCCTTAACAGAACACAGCTGGACTCAGTCTCACGTTAGAGATGACATAAAACCTCTCTCAGGTGTTACCACTAACCTCCAGTACTGATCACACATGCGGGGAATCCCCAATCGACCAGCCAATATAAGATCCTGCTCAGTGCATTCCTTAAGTGCCTTAGTATCAATTGTGTCAAATATCTGTACTCCCACTCCAGGACTATACAGTCATGGCCAAAAGTTTTGAGAATGACACAAATATTATTTTTTACACAGTCTGCTGCCTCAGGTTTTATGATGGCAATTACCCCAGAATGTCATGAAGAGTGATCAGATATATTGCAATTAATTTCAAAGTCCATCTTTGCTATGACAATGAACTTTATCTCAAAAACAACATTTCCACTGCATTTCAGCCCAGCCACAAAAGGACCAGCTGACATCAGGTCAGTGATTCTCTCGTTAACACAGGTGAGAGTGTTGACGAGGTCAAGGATGGAGATAACTCTGTCATTCTGATTGAGTTAGAATAACAGACTGGAAGCTTTAAAAGGAGGGTGGTGCTTGAAATGATTGTTCTTCCTCTGTTAACCATGGTTAGCTGCAAGTAAACACATGCAGTCATCATTGCTTTGCACAAAAAGGATTTCACAATCAAGGATATTGCTGCTGGTAAGATTTCACCTAAATCAACCATTTATTAGACCATCAAGAACTTCAAGGAGAGAGGTTCAAAAGTTGTAAATGAAGGCTTCAGGTCACCCAAGAACGTCCAGCAAGCACCAGGACCGTCTCCTAAAGTTGATTCAGCTGCAGGATCGGGAGCTTGCAGCCCTCCTAATTCCACCAGGCAGGGATTGGTCTGCTGAGGACTGGGGTAAAGTCATTTTCTCTGATGAATCTCCTTTCAGATTGTTTGGGGCATCTGGAAAAAACGCTTGTCCGGAGAAGGAAAGGTGAGCGCTACCATCAGTCCTGTGTCATGTCAACAGTAAAGCATCCTGCGACCATTCATGTGTGAGGTTGCTTCTCAGCCAAGGGAGTGGGCTCATTCACAATTTCACCTAAGAACACAGTCATGAATAAAGAATGATACCAAAACATACTCCAAGAGCAACTTCTACCAACCATCCAAGAACAGTTTCCTCAGGATTCTGCTTCATCTCGGCAGCTCCTGCCTCTGGGATTTATTGGACTTTATTACTGTGTTCATTGAATGTTTCGCAGGCAGTACCTCTTATCTACCAGAGGTGCTGCTATTGTGCTTGTTTCTTCCTACTACTATGACAGTGGTGGCGAACCTATGGCACTCAGAGCCCTCTCTGTGGGCACACGCTGTAGCCCCAGCACAGCGTGGGCCGGGCTGCTTCCCTCCTCGCGCCTAAAGACATACAGACAGCACTATACATAGCACAGGCTGTGTATAGCAGCACAGGAGGTGACATCTGTCTCCGGATCAAGTTGGTGGTCTCGGGTTATGGGTGCCGCCGGGCCGGAGGCCACGCTATTTGTTTTTTTTTCTTCAATTCAATTTGGTGAGCGCGGATCAGAGGGAGGCTGTGGGAGCTGTGGCGCGATGAGCGGTGTGTGTGTGTGTATGTATGTGTGTGTGTTAACTAGGGATGGGGCTGTATAGATATCTATGGGGCATAATATATTAGAACTATATTGTAGAACATGAACTGGGGGCACAACTATGGGGCATTATATAATTGGGGGCATAACTATGGGGCATAATATGATTTGGGGCATAACTATATTTCAGAACATGAACTGGGGGCACAACTATGGGGCATTATATGATTTGGGGCATGATATGAACTGGGGGCACAACTATGGGACATTATATGAAAACAAAAAACCTCAGTATTCAGGTTAAATTGCCGTGCTGGCACTTTGCGATAAATAAGTGGGTTTTGGGTTGCAGTTTGGGCACTCGGTCTCTAAAAGATTCACCATCACTGTACTAGGAGTTACCTTGCTGCACTAATTAATCACCTGCCCCTGATTGCCTCTACGTATACCTGCCTCTCCCAGTTAACATTGCTCACCTGTGTACCAAACCACTTGATTCTTGGCCCTAATTTTGGCTCAGACTAAGAATCCTTACGACATCCTGAGAGTTGCAAGGTCAGTGAAATGGCATTTCTGAATCATGCTTAATTCAGTGTTCTCCCCAGCACTTATTTCCCGGGTGCTCCTCCCGGCTGTTTTTACTTGCCATCCGGCTCTTAGAGCTCAAGTGAGTCCTATTATAAAAGAATAAACCATTGTTTCTACTATTAGAACAGGCACTATGTGAGCACTACAGCCAGCAGTTGTTGTGCCCCTCCCTCTTTTTTTCACCCCTAAATCCTGAAAAAGTTCTTTCAATAAAACTAATCGATTATAAAAGGAGAATGTAATTTTAGGCCATATTTTGTGTCAAATATAAAAATATTGGTCTCCCTGGATACACTTAATGGGATGTGTTTTGCGGCCTGGGCTCATTGGTGCAAAACCAACTCGAATTGCAAATAAGACCCTCTGAGTGAAGGAGAAACTCATTTGACAGGAAACATTTTTCCTTGTATGAGGCAAATTCGGCATGACACTTTAGCTAGTGTTGAATACAATAAGTGTCTGTGTTACTTTATTATTTAACTAATGGCATTTGTAATGCTTTGTCTATGCTTCTTTGTGTTAGACGACTATTGCCTGAACTAAGCAAGATATGTCATCAGTTTGCTTCTAACTCAAATATAGGACACTTTTGAGATGTTCAGTTGAATACTTCATTTTATTTGGTTATTTAATTACATGACACGCTATGACATACATGTAAAAGCACATGACATATTACCAATGGTCATTATATATCCCACTCAACTCATCACATTCCCTTACAATTGAGCTGTCCTTTATATTAAAATAAATCAGGATGTTGAATGAACAAATAGAGATCTTATCCAAGCCAACTGAAAAGTTGTTATTGCGTCAATGTCTTGCTCCAGAATGACGGTGGTATCCTTCATGTTATAAAGTCACTCTTGTCTTCAGTAACCAAGTGACTGAAGCTGTGCCTACATATTGCAGATTCACTTGTTTGACCTAAGTACTAATCCAATGGAATTATGTCCAATTTGGCAACATGCTACATATCAGTGATGGGGCAAACTGATTAACTTCAGGGGCTGCATATTGCGGCCATCTAACCTTAAAAGGGGCCACACATTACTTTTAGCTTCAGCAATAAATGTAAACAATACATTTAATCAAAGAAGGAGACAACTATCTGTAATAACATATCAGCTGACATTCTATAACAAAGAAATCTGACAATAAAGCAGGAAGGACCTAGGGGGGCTCAGGTGAAGGCTCGGAAGGCCTCATGCGGACCAATGAGGCGAAGGGCAGAGATTAAATATGGAATTAGATAGGAGGTAAGGAGCAAATTTTCCAACAGTTTATCAAGAGCTTCTCCTCACTCATTGCATCTATTATCACCCTCACCTGTAAAGGTGCCCATCCTAAATTTGATTTCACCCCTGCAGATTCCTTTTCAAGTTGTTTACTTCTAGAATAAAAAAGCTACTGAATTGGAGACGAGTTAGAGGCAATCAAAGCAGCCATAGAGGAATGCCATCATGTTTTGGAGGGGGCCAAATACCAAGTCACAGTATTTACTGACCATAAAATCCTCACTTATCTCCAATCAGCTCATTGCCTCAAACCACGGCAAGCCTGCTGGTTCTTGTTCTTTGCACAGTTTAATCTTATTTTAATCTCCAGGCCAGTATCAAAGAACTTAAGGGCAGACCCTCTCTCTCATTCTTTTGACAATTCTGATCTCCAAAGTACTCCAGATCCTAGACCCTTCCTAGACCAATATCATTGCCATAATGGGAACTACTCCTGTGGGTTGCTTCTATTTGAGTCCTAGTCAGCTGTCAAGGCGCTGTAGTGGACTCATAATTCCAAGTTTGCTGGTCGTGCTGGAATGAAGAAAACTTTTTCTCTTCTTTCAAGGTATTATTGGTGGCCTACTATCCATTCAGACGTATGACAGTATATCCAGGCCTGTGATGTTTGTGCCCAGCATAAAATTCCTTGACAGCTTCCTTCAGGTCCTTTGCTCCCACTACCCACCTGGATGAACCATGGTCAAGCAACTTGATGGACTTTATCACTGCATCGCCAGTTAGTCATTGTTTTAATACTATCTGGGTAGTAGTAGACCGATTTCCCAAAATGGCACACTTCATTCCACTCAAAGGACTTCCATCTGCTCTTTCCTGGCAACCCTATTTATTAAGGAGATATTCCGCCTTTACGGGGTACCCTATGCAAAATCATCTCACATTGAGGTGTTCAATTCATTTTCAAGCTCTGGAGAGCATTCTGTAAGGAATTGGGAACCAGCCTTGATTTTTTCTTAGGTTATTATCCACTAACCAATGACAAAAGAGAGAGAGTAAGCCAAGACTTGGAACTTTTCTTAAGAAGTTACTCTTGAAAATCAATCTGACTGGCTCTGTCTTCTTGCTTTGCCAGAATTCGTCAACAATAACCATTTGTGCGAGTACTCTGGCTCTACTCTGTTCTTCATCATCTATGGTTCCCACCCCATACTGCTTGAATACTCTTTGATCTCCTGTTCTGCTCTTCCAACAATTGACACTCTGGTGCAGATTTTTCTCAAATTTGGTCTCAGACCATGTCTAAACTGTTGGGGCTAGATTTACTAAGCTGCGGGTTTGAAAAAGTGGGGATGTTGCCTATAGCAGCCAATCAGATTCTAGCTGTCATTTTGTAGAAAGTACTAAATAAATGAAAGCTAGAATCTGATTGGTTGCTATAGGCAACATCCCCACTTTTTCAAATCCGCAGCTTAGTAAATCTAGCCCTTAGAGTCTTCCCTTCACTATAAGAGAAATGCGACGTAACCCAATCCTTCTCCTTCAAGTTGGTGATTATGATTGTGGAGTGTGACTGTTAACACGCAATTTGAGACTTCATGTTCACACTATGAAGCTTGCTACATGCTTCATTAGACATTTTCACGTCACTCAAGTTATAAATTCTGTGACGTTCAAACTCCTTTTACCTCCTTCTTTCTAGATTCATAATGTAGTCCATATCTTTTTATTAAAACCATTGATCCTGAATAAACTCCATCTGTTCCACATCCGATTAAGTTGGATTCGAGAGAACAATATGAGGTTAAACAACTTCTGGATCTCTGAACTTGCAAGGGTCATCAACAGTACCTTGCCGATTGGAAAGAATATGGTCCTGAGGAGAGGTCCTGGGTTTATGCTGAAGAGATTCATAAACCATGTCTCTTGGCTGAATTTAAAAAGACAGTATTCTGAAGCAAAGCTCTGACGAGGAGTAAAGGAGGGTTACTGTCAGGTGCCATCCCTGGTTACCTAATTTATTGCAGAGATGGACGGACACCTTCTCTGCATATCAGACCTGGCAACGGGACATGATTCCCCTGTCTCATCCTTTGCCCGTTGCCAGAGAGGGGCGCTTTAAAGCAGACTCTGGCATTCTATTGCTGCCAGAGTATTGGGTCTTGGTGTCCAGCTCCAGCGTTTGTTCCTGCTGTTTACCATTGATTCCTGGTTTTGAACTCTGCTGCTTGACTACCCCTCTTGGATTCCGATTTGGCTCTACTGATTACCTGGTCTGACCTTTGTTATTCCTGACTATTTCTACAGGCATCCAATTTAGCTCCATTGATCTCGTGCTCTGACCTCTGCAGTTCCAGACTTCCCTGTTGGTTCCTGATTTGGCTTCAGTTTTTCCATACGGTATTTACCTTGGCTTGTTTGACCATGCTGTTCACCTACTGCCTCACCAGTGGATAATCGCAATAAAAACTAAAACAAGTTTGCTGGTTCTTCAATATAGTCATTTAGGAAGCTGACAAAGAGAGTATTGCTATTTTAAATATTAATTTTTAATAAAGGAATGTCTCAATATATTGTCAAGTCAGGATACATATAAAATCTGAAGCGCTACAGAATTTGCTGGCGCTATATAAATAAATGTTGATGATGAAATCTAAAAAAAATATTACAACAAAAGTTTATAATTGTGATTAGTTTTGGAAAAGGGTATAGAGGACTGGACAATTAAAGTGGAATTCAATTTTCTATATATTACAAAGGCTCTTATTCCACCTTTTCATCAACATTCATTAGATTTTAACAGAACCCCACGGGAGACCCATTTCTCTGGGATACAATATCATATATTCCATCTTTCAAATGATTGCACTTCTTTCTAACAATCTATTTTGTATTTCTTCTTTCCCCAAATACACTTTGTCAATTATTAGAGTGGTTGATGGCATATCATGGGAAGCTCCACTATTTTTTTAATAACTTGTGATATAAAATCTTTGCATTCGTCATTGACTGTGTGCAATGTATCAAGTCTGTCATGTGGTTTTTAGGTTTTTATGCCCACACCCTTCCTCCACCCCCCAAAAAAAAAACATATGCCAGTTTTTTGGTGGGTCTATGATGATTTGTTGATAAGGGCCATTTTTTTCTAGGTAATATTTTTAATCTCATAGATCATGTCAATTATGGATATTTACAATCAATTTTCATTAATAGTTTTGACTTTTAGATTGTGTTTAATACGTTTTAGAATGATGTACAATATTGGATTTTCACATCAATGAATAGGAATTCATTTTTTACACTATGAAAGACATTTTTTTTTTCAATTCTGGCACTTTGGATGAACTGTTTGCAGTAATCATTTATTAATGTAAAGACTTCTTTTTTATACTCATGTTTCTTAATTGTTACACAGATGAATTGTGACACTGAGCATTTTCATATATTGAACAGTCATGCCCCAATAATCAGCAAAAATTAATACTTTTTTGGATTGGTTCATTAAGTTGTTAATTGTTCTGATACATTGCCACTATACATTGAATAATCATGTTTAACTACTCAGTCAATTTAATAATGTCTCTTTTAGTTAAAATTTTGAGACTGTGTTTGGGTCTGTGGACTGCTAAAATTACTTTGTGAGACGAAAAGACCGGGCATTATTGACTTATTTGAAGATAATTTTCCATTTAAAATTATACTAATAAAGAAGTGTGTAAAACCCTCTCACACATCCTATTACACAAAGAGGGAGTGGTGATAATTGGACTACTGAGTCTTTGGTTACCTCTGGGTCATTAGTAGTGCCTCCACCTGAGTTTTGATTGATACTTTGGGTACTGGACTGGTTCAGACCACTAGTGAATGACTCAGGAAACTTCTTGCCCCAACACCATTCACTCGCATTTGCACTATAGTCAACAACTGGCATTATAGGTTGAAAGTATGGCTTCCCAAATCTTGAGTAGGTTACTCAAGGGCTCTCACATGCTTCTCTTGTCCAGTCATAAGTCATCAACAGAAATCACGACTAGGGGGTAAATGTATTAACCTCCGGTTTCTACAACTCCCGCGAGTTCGGCATCTTCAGCGCTTAAATTTAAAGTGGCGCTGCCTTGTAAAGGGAAATTTCGCTTTACAAGGCAGCGCCACTTTAAATTTAAGCGCCGAAGACGCCGAACTCGCGGGAGTTGAAGAAACCGGAGATTAATACATTTACCCCTTGGTCTGGTGTGGGTTGAGGAATCCCCTTCATTTTCTCCTACTGGTCTTTCCTCTTCAGACTCTCCAAGTCGCTTTCCAACTGCAGGTTCTCGCAGGGTTTTCCCTGATTTGGGGTATTTCCTCCGAAAACTTTCCAGGTTGCAAGATGTATGCTTTGACTCTTTGAACAAATTGTCTTTTGTTATGCCACACTGATTGAGTGGAGACTTTTTCTGCAATCTGGTAATCTTCTCTTAACTCTTTTCTTAGTTGAGATATATACTTTAGGTGAAACCTGGTAGAAGTATCTTGACTACACACTCCAATCCAGATGTCAATGGGCAATCTCGCTTCTCATCCGAACATTAACAAATAAGGCAAGACCCCATAGACAACGTGCTTTACGGGTTGGAAATGGCCATCATGTTGAGAAGGGTTCGGGTAAACCTCTCAGGCTGTCGGTCTACCTGGGGTGGAAGGAGGTGGTTTAAGATTTTTTGATTCCACATACAACACACAGCTCATGAATTAACCTGCTTGTGGCCCTGATCATAATGAATGTAACACACACTTCTCTGCACAATCATTCCTCTGCAAGTTGGTGTTTAGTTCCCTCTGCGGTGTTTCTTTTAATGGTCGCTCTGTGCTCCTGTGTTTCACCTCTGAACCCGTGGAATACAGAGGTCACTTCCGGATGTTCATGTCACTTCTGGTTTGCAACCAGAATTACGTGTGCTGAACACAGTCAATGTCCTGACGTGTTTCGTCCCTGCAAACATCTTCTTGGGGAAGGTCCTTCCATTCATAGAGTCTCTATTGATCTTACCATGACCTTGGCTCTGGATATGGACTTTCTCTTGGATACTGTTGTAAACATGATATTCCAGTTCTCTATATAAATAGGCCAGATCTGAGTCTGCTTCAGTTTGAAACCCTTGCAGCTCATCTGCCTGCTATTTCACCATAGCAATGTGACCTCTCAGCCTGCTTCCACCTTATGGATTTCTGTAGCAAAGAATTGTTTAAGGTCCTTCATGGCTTGTATGGCCCCATATCTCCTTTATTTGAGGTGGAGTTTTCCCATTGTACTTCTGGTTCAGCTACAGGGGGGAAGATGGCTGCTTGGTGACACGGCCCTGTTTTTCTTGCTGTGTGAAATAGTGAGTAACCATGAGCAAGAGTACCCATACTTGCTTTGTGGTGGCACTATACATATTGAGGTATTCTATAATGGGCTATAATGGGCTTTAAGCTCAGTAAGTTAAGTGGGTAGGCAGACCCCCTGGTGTCCTCTCAATGTCTCATTTAAGTCATAAATGAGGTTAGAACAATCAATATTTTAGTAGAAACACCTGAAAAATTTATTTAATTAAAAGGGTGGTTCTAAAGTGGTAGGAGGTCGAACTTTTGATATTTACAATTTTGCATTGTGCATTTCTTTAGAATTTTCCATCTCCCCAAAACGCTAGGTGAACTTCCAATGGGCCCACCCGCCGACTATGTAAAGGGGTAATGAAGACACAGGTCTGGCACTATACTGACAGAGCAGCAGGAGTTGTCCTTGCTGATGCTCTTTCTTTCTAGTGGCTCAGCGTCAATCACGTGAGGCTAAACACCAGGGCTCAGGAGAGTGTGCTTAGCCCTGATTGAAGGAGTTGAGTGTAATCTGAAAGCAATGGAGGATAATCAGGTAAGAGGAATTTTTAATTTGGGGACACTGTTTAAAAGATTGAGAATAATGTTATGATGAGTGTGACAAAAGTGAGAAAAATTGGTGGGCAAGGTGATATGTGTGAGAAAAGCTGTTAGACAAGGGGGTATGCAAGAAAAAGATTTGGGGCAGAAGGTGTTATGTGTGTATAAAGCTGGTGGGCTGCAGGTGGCATGTGTGATAAAAGCTGGTGAGCAGTGGGGCATATGTGAAAAAAGGTAGTGGGTAGGGGTGGCTTGTGTGACAGAAGCTGGTGGGCAGGGATTGGCATGTGTGAGAAAGAAAGTTGGTGGTCAGATGGTTGCATGTGTGAGAAAGACCGGTGGGCTCGTTGTGGCATGCGTGAAAAAATCTGGTGGGCAGGAGGTGGCATGTGTAAGAAAAGCTGGTGGAATTTGTGAGAAAAGCTGATGAGCAATGGGGGGCACGTGTGAGTAATCTGTTGGGCAGTGTCAGTGTATATACAAGGCCTGTGATGTTGGTGTGACCTGTTTATAGTGATCAGTATGTACCAGGTGTGTGATGTCAAAGTGACATGTGTATAGTGATCAGGTTTATCAGGTGTTTTATATCAGTGTATTCTGTGTACAATAATCAGTGTGTCTACTGTAAGTAATGCCACAAGATCAGGTTGGGGGTGAATGGCAGCATTTCCCATGCAAAAGCCAAGTAATAGCAGATAAGTCCAGTGCCTTGTGTTAAGGGCAGAGTAGCATAAAATCTTCAACTACTAGAACCGCTTCACAAGCTGTTCACCTTTTGCAGCCTCCTTTCCAAGGAACTAGTTAAATTCCACAGTACTCGGTTACCCTCAGGACTTGAGCTCGGATAGTAACAGTTCCATTGGGCTCTTTTTTCCCAGGCATCTATTTCAACTGAGCATGATCTGTAATCAACCTAAATGTTCGCCCCAAAAGGCAATACCTTAGTGTTTCCAATGCCAATTTGATTGCCAATGCTTCTTTTTCAACAGTGGCATAATTTCCCTCATGAAAATTCAACTTCCAACTTAATTAACTAAGAGAGTGCCCCTCAACATCCTTACTTTGAGACAAGATAGCACGTATGCCTACATTTGATGCATCCGTCTGCACAAAAAATAATTTCTGAAATCGGGTGTCATCAAAACTGGTCGGGTGCATACCGCTACCTTCAACACCTGAAAAGCCTTTTCTGCCTCAGGATTTCAATTAAACATAACTGAGTCTTTACCCTTGATAAGGTCAGGCAAAGGAACAGCAATAGTGGCAAAATTGAGTATAAATCTATTATAATAACTTGTGATTCCCAGGAAAGGTCTCATCTGCTTCTTGTTTAGGGGTCGTGACTATTTTTGTATTGCCTCAATTTTATCAAATTGGGTCTTTATCAAACCTCTGCTTATGGTGTACCTAAGATATTTCACCTCCTCCATCCCTAAGAAACACTTTTTTGGGTTGGCTATTATTTCTGTCTCATAGATGGCATCCAACACTGCTTGTACTCTGGGAAAGTGAGATTGCCAATCAGGACTATAGATGACTACATCATCAAGATAAGCAGCAGCATACTGTCTATTGGGCCTTAGAATTTTCTCTATCATCCTCTGAAAGTTGGAGGGTGCCCCATATAACCCAAATTGCAAGCTCGTATATTGGAACAGACCCTCTGGTGCAGAAAAAGCTGTCTTTTCTTTTGCTTTACATGTTAACGGCACTTGCCAATAAGCTTTGGTTTAATTTAGAGTAGTTAAATACCATGCTATTCCCAGCCTTCCAATAAGCTCATCCACATGAGGCATTCTGTAGGCATCAAACTTAGGTACATTGTTCAATGTACGGAAATCATCTAATTCCTTTTTTTACATTTAATACAAAAACCTTGACTTATTGCCATGTGAGGGTATGACAACCTACTATCAGCCTCTAATGAGTTTCTATAAACCACTTTTTGATTCTCCCAAGCTTTTACCAAAGTATGGTCTTTTAACTGTTCTCAGGCAAAAAATTCTAGTTTATTTACTTTTGTAACCAACTGGGTTCTAACAGCTTCCAGGAGTGTGAAAAATCTCTCCCTAATATAGCTTCAAATATCAAATAAGGAACTAATCCCACAGTGACTACCAAGGGACTACACTGTGTTTCTATATTCACTTCAGCAGTAACATAACACCAAGTATCCACATGTATACAGATTATACCAATAGGTTTCCCTGAATATTTAAAGGGCTCACTAACTCAGCTTTAACAAGAGTAACAAGACTACCAGAATCTAGCAGAGCCTTTACCCGTTTGCTTTCTACTGTAATTTCACACATTTCTAGGATTTTATACTATAACAGTCTCTTCTAAAAAATGGGTGTCTGTCAAATTTTCACACAGACTTTTTTTATGGCTGCAATTGAAATGCACTGCTCGCATTCTCCAGCATATGATGCAAGATCAGGGGTAAACGGCAGCACTTTGCAGCAGCCAAGTAATAGCACACCAGCCCAGTGCCTCGGTACAAGTAGCCACTGCTAGTTTTATTTAGCAGCGTAAATTAAACAAAACATCATATAAATCCTAGCATGTCTGGCACTAACTAACGTAGTTAAGAATTCCGTCTCTAAGGTGGAAGGAACTAATGTCTCACTCACACAAAATGCAGAACGTAAATATAACAATGGCAGTATTTATCAGCAGAAAGTGACTTTTCCCCAGGCAGTGAGAGTCTGAGAGAACAGACTCACAGCCTTGTATTTACACCTTACAACACCTTACAACTCCAAATTAGCCTGAAACTGGCTAGCAGGATGGAAGGAGGAAGAAGCCTGCCCTTCTCTCTCTTTTCATCTTTTCATAATCAAAGTGACCCTTATAACGACTTACTGAAACCGGACAGCTGTTTGGAAACCTTTTTTCCAAATACACTCACTCTCCCTGGGATTTTAAAACATACGACAGAAACCTGGGGCATATGCATCTCCCATCAACAAGTTCTGCAGTGCTTCTGTGCCAGTAAATAGAGTGAAATAGGCTGATCAGAGGGAGAAGCCCAAACTCGTATCTTGTCCCATGGGGTTTTAAGCCAGCTCTGTTTATCCTATATACAGTACTGGATGAGAAAATATTTGTACAGGGACTATCAAACCTGGTGACAACAGAGCTGAAGGGGCAAAGCTAATACAAGACAACTTAAGATGGCCTTCCATAATGTATAAAAAGAAAATTGGTATATTAATGTGGCATACTTGCATTACATTTGCTCAGTTCATAACAACTACATGCATTCTAATGAATCCTATAAGTTAACAATATTCTATGTAAACTAGAGATGGTCACTGACCCCCGTGTTTTGGTTTTGGATTCGGTTTTGGATCTGGATTACCGTCGTGTTTTGGTTTTGGTTTTGGTTTTGCAAAACCGCCATTGCGTGTTTTGGTTTTGGTTTTGGTTTTGTTTTGCTATTTTTTGGGAAAATCCATGTTTTTGGGCCTAAATTAACCCAATTTAGTGCTCCAACTGTTTTAGAGACAAGTAATCTAATTGTTGAGGTAATAAATCATCCAAAAAAACAGTTTAATTCTTCGTTGGTAGGCCTATTCTACACACAAAACAGATTGTCTTCCTCTCCATCTATGCATATTGGCAATGCAGCCATCGTCTTGAATGTATATTACACCCTACACTTATAGTTAAATATGTAAAGAAATGGAAAAAGCCAGTTTGGTTTCTGTCTCTCAAGGCCCCCCTCCACTTGTATAAAATAGCAAAAAATTCAGCCATTATAGACTGTACAATATTAATTGACATGGAGAAAGCCAGTTTGGTTTCTGTCTCTCTAGGCCCCCCTCCACTTGTATAAAATACCAAAAAATTCAGCCATTATAGACTGTACAATATTAATTGACATGGAGAAAGCCAGTTTGGTTTCTGTCTCTCAAGGCCCCCCTCCACTTGTATAAAATACTAAAAAATTCAGCCATTATAGACTGTACAATATTAATTGACATGGAGAAAGACAGTTTGGGGTCACTCTGTCTCTCTAGGCCCCCCTCCACTTGTATAAAATACCAAAAAATTCAGCCATTATAGACTGTACAATATTAATTGACATGGAGAAAGCCAGTTTGGTTTCTGTCTCTCTAGGCCCCCCTCCACTTGTATAAAATACTAAAAAATTCAGCCATTATAGACTGTACAATATTAATTGACATGGAGAAAGCCAGTTTGGTTTCTGTCTCTCAAGGCCCCCCTCCATTTGTATAAAATACTAAAAAATTCAGCCATTATAGACTGTACAATATTAATTGACATGGAGAAAGACAGTTTGGGGTCACTCTGTCTCTCTAGGCCCCCCTCCACTTGTATAAAATACCAAACAATTCAGCCATTATAGACTGTACAATATTAATTGACATGGAGAAAGACAGTTTGGTTTCTGTCTCTCTAGGCCCCCCTCCACTTGTATAAAATACCAAAAAATTCAGCCATTATAGACTGTACAATATTAATTGACATGGAGAAAGCCAGTTTGGTTTCTGTCTCTCAAGGCCCCCCTCCACTTGTATAAAATACTAAAAAATTCAGCCATTATAGACTGTACAATATTAATTGACATGGAGAAAGACAGTTTGGGGTCACTCTGTCTCTCTAGGCCCCCCTCCACTTGTATAAAATACCAAAAAATTCAGCCATTATAGACTGTACAATATTAATTGACATGGAGAAAGCCAGTTTGGTTTCTGTCTCTCTAGGCCCCCCTCCACTTGTATAAAATACTAAAAAATTCAGCCATTATAGACTGTACAATATTAATTGACATGGAGAAAGACAGTTTGGGGTCACTCTGTCTCTCTAGGCCCCCCTCCACTTGTATAAAATACTAAAAAATTCAGCCATTATAGACTGTACAATATTAATTGACATGGAGAAAGACAGTTTGGGGTCACTCTGTCTCTCTAGGCCCCCCTCCACTTGTATAAAATACTAAAAAATTCAGCCATTATAGACTGTACAATATTATGAAAAATGGACAAAGCCAGTTTAGGGTCACTCTGTCTATGACACCCTACCCTTAAGGATAAATTGCCCTAACAGCAGCCTTTCAAGATGGTATGTGATATGGAAATGCCACAAGTCCCTTTCCTCTTTGGGGGTAGATTGCACCCTACACTTACATAGAAAGTTTTAAAAAGATGTTATCGGCATCATCTTCAGCTTCATCCTCACCCTCATCAGTGTGTACGTCATCATCACAGACTATCAATTCATCGCCGCTTGAATCCGCCATTAGAGAACAGTCAGTGCTTGGATGTCTTGGATGGTGAAGGCCTTCCTCGTGGAAGATGTAGTTCATTTTTATAAACATCATTTTCTCCACATTTTTGGGAAGTAACCTTCTACGGCGATCACTGACTAAGTTCCCTGCTGTGCTGAACACTCGTTCAGAGTACACACTGGAGGGTGGGCAGCTTAGGTATTGCAAAGCAAGTTTGTACATGGGTTTCCAAATGGCCTGCTTTTCTTCCCAGTAAGGAAAGGGACTGTCTGACATTTCCATATCAACTACCTCTTGAAAGTAATCCTCCACCATCCTTTGCATGTTTATACTCATATTGGATGGACTTATGGGCAAAGTGACACTTTTTTTTGAAAAATCCTTCAAACCAGCCCAGATGTTAAATTGTTCTCGTCTGCCCCCTGTGTCTTCCCTGCTTCTTTTTTGGAAATTTAATTTTTTACGAGCAACAGCTTGAGAAAGTGAAGGAGGACACGTCGTCAAGCCGAGGCCCAGTTCAGCGGCCAACTTGCTGAGCAATAGCTCCTTGCAAAAGTTCACATCTCGCTCATTTACAAGTAAAGACTCAATGTAGGTTTTAAACCTTGGATCAAGCACAGTGGCCAAAACGTACTGATCCGAGTTCAAGATCTTAATAACTCGAGGATCATTGTGAAGCGAATTAAGTACTTGATCGACAAGGCCAACATACTTTGCTGAATTGCTTGCTTTCAGCTCCTCCTTCATTTTCTCAAGCTGCTTTTCCAATAGTCTAATTAAAGGAATGACTTGGCTCAAACTAGCAGAGTCTGCACTGACCTCACATGTCACAACTTCAAATGGTTTCAGCACCTTGCACAGCACTGAAAGGATTCCCCACTGTGCAAGAGTGAAATACATCCCCCCTCCTTTCCCAATGTCATGACTTGTGCAATATGCTTGGATGGCTTTGCGCTGTTCCTCCATCCTCTGAAGCATGTACAGGGTGGAATTCCACCGAGTTACCACCTCTTGCTTAAGTTGGTGGCAGGGCAAGTTAAACTGCTCTTGGAGCTGCTGTAATCTCCTACATGCTGTGGCTGAATGCCTGAAATGGCCTGAAATTTTACGGGCCACCGAAAGCATCTCCTGCACCTCACGGTTATTTCGTAGGAAGCTCTGCACCACCAAGTTGATGGTGTGAGCAAAACAGGGAATATGTTGGAAATCACCCAGCTGTAATGCTCGCACTATATTGTTGGCGTTATCTGAAATGACATACCCTGGGGAGAGTCCGAGTGGTATAAGCCATGCATCAATCACATCTCTCAGTTTGCGTAACAAATTGTCAGCCGTATGCCTGTTAGTGAAGCCGGTGATACAAAGAGTGGCCTGCCTGTGACAAATGTTACGTAGTGGTGTACATGCTGCTGCTGTTCCTGCTGGTGAAGGTGAATGACCAACCCAGTGGGCTGTCACAGTCATATAGTCTTTGGTTTGGCCACTTCCACTTGTCCACATATCTGTGGTTAAGTGAACAGTGGGCAGAATGGCATTTTTCAGCGCAATCTCTACATTTTTACACACTTTTTGGTATAGTTGTGGAATAGCTTTACGGGAGAAATGGTGTCGCGATGGAATTCTGTAACGCGGACACAAAACCTCAATTAACTGTGAAAAACCAGCTGCGTTTATTGTGGAGATTGGACGCAGATCTAACACTAACATTGCAGCCATGGCGTCTGTGATTCGCTTGGCGACTGGGTGACTGCTGTCATATTTGCTTCCCCTCGCAAATGATTGTTTCACAGTTAATTGCTGAAATGTAGGACTGCTCATTTTATTCACCTGCCTCTGGGATGACGATTCACCCCCAGCAGCAGCAACAGCAGCAGCAGGACTAACGCTTTCTTCAGAGGAATCAATAATAGTGCCGGAGTCATCCAGCCTTAAGTGGGATGCCGGGCTAACTCCGAGCGCTACTGAGGATATTGATGAGGATGGTGTGGTGGGTGTATTTTGTAGCCGTCGGTATGTCGGTGAGCGGAGGGTCTTAGCTGATGAGGGAGTGCTTGTATTCTTTTGGGAAGAACTTTCAGCTTTTCCCAACACTTTGCCATGAACTCTCGTTAAATGGCGTAACATAGACGAGGTTCCAAGATGGTTAAGGTCCCTCCCTCGACTGACTGTGGCTTCACATACACTACAAATGGCTATACAATTGTTGTCTGGATTTGGGTAGAAATAATTCCACACATAAGAAGTGGATTTTTTTGTTTTATGCCCAGGCATGACAATGGCCTTTTTCTTGTCACGTGCCAGAACTGCTGCCACTGGTGCAGGACTTACACAAACAACCTCATCCTCATCAACATCCTCATTAGCGCCCTCGTCGCCTACACAAATCTCCCCCTCATCCTCTTCTAATTCCAAAGTGGCATCCTCAATTTGGGTATCACCGGCTACACTCGGGCTATTAAGGCACACATCAGCAGAATGCTCACGATTAGACATCCCACTGTTGGATGGACTCTCCACAGGGATTGTTGTCATTTGTGAATCAGAGCAAATATTCTCCTGTAATGCCTCACTGGTATCTTGCAGCTCAGCTTTGACGCGTAACAGTAGTTGTGCACCAATTGTAGCCTGGGTAACTTTTTGGGATCTGCCACTAATAGCCAAAGGTGAAGGCCTCATTCTCTCTTTGCCACTGCGTGTGTAGAATGGCATGCTTGCAATTTTTTTTTTATCGTCACTTAACTTTTGCTCAGTTACACTTCTTTTTCGCTTCAATACAGTAAATTTTTTTTTGGTTTTTGTTTTTTGCACTAATTTGAAAACACTCTGTTGTTTGACATCGCCTTGGCCAGATGACGTACTGGGAACACTAACATCAGGACTGGTGACAGAACCTGGTTGCTCATTTAGATCATATGTGGACTGCTTTGAATCCATTCTGAGCGCAAACCACTGAGGAGTGCTAAAAATTATTGAGTAGATACTGCTGACAGATATGACTTTTGACAGCCAGAAATATTAATGCACAATTAGGGAGGACACCCCAAAAACACTGAGGAGTGCTAAAAATTATTGAGTAGATACTGCTGACAGATATGACTTTTGACAGCCAGAAATATTAATGCACAATTAGGGAGGACACCCCAAAAACACTGAGGAGTGCTAAAAATTATTGAGTAGATACTGCTGACAGATATGACTTTTGACAGCCAGAAATATTAATGCACAATTAGGGAGGACACCCCAAAAACACTGAGGAGTGCTAAAAATTATTGAGTAGATACTGCTGACAGATATGACTTTTGACAGCCAGAAATATTAATGCACAATTAGGGAGGACACCCCAAAAACACTGAGGAGTGCTAAAAATTATTGAGTAGATACTGCTGACAGATATGACTTTTGACAGCCAGAAATATTAATGCACAATTAGGGAGGACACCCCAAAAACACTGAGGAGTGCTAAAAATTATTGAGTAGATACTGCTGACAGATATGACTTTTGACAGCCAGAAATATTAATGCACAATTAGGGAGGACACCCCAAAAACACTGAGGAGTGCTAAAAATTATTGAGTAGATACTGCTGACAGATATGACTTTTGACAGCCAGAAATATTAATGCACAATTAGGGAGGACACCCCAAAAACACTGAGGAGTGCTAAAAATTATTGAGTAGATACTGCTGACAGATATGACTTTTGACAGCCAGAAATATTAATGCACAATTAGGGAGGACACCCCAAAAACACTGAGGAGTGCTAAAAATTATTGAGTAGATACTGCTGACAGATATGACTTTTGACAGCCAGAAATATTAATGCACAATTAGGGAGGACACCCCAAAAACACTGAGGAGTGCTAAAAATTATTGAGTAGATACTGCTGACAGATATGACTTTTGACAGCCAGAAATATTAATGCACAATTAGGGAGGACACCCCAAAAACACTGAGGAGTGCTAAAAATTATTGAGTAGATACTGCTGACAGATATGACTTTTGACAGCCAGAAATATTAATGCACAATTATGGGGGACACCCCAAAAGCGCTGGGGAGTGCCAAATATGAAGAAAAAATAATAAACCTCTATCCTCCTCTCTGCACTAGCGATTTTGGTTAGAGCAATTGCAAGAACAATATGGTATTCTCTGTCCCTGCTCTAATTAGCCTATGACTACACCCTGCTCTCTCCCTCTGTCAAATGGCGATGGATTGCTGTGGAGGCGTGTATTTATAAAGTTGAAGTATCGCGAGAACCGAGTCCCGAGATCCGACGACGTCACAATGACGTTCGGCCTCGATTTGGATTCGGAATGGGCGGGAGAGTACCGAGCTGCTCAGCTCGGTACTCGGATACCCAAAGTTCGGGTGGGTTCGGTTCTCGGAGAACCGGACCCGCCCATCTCTAATGTAAACTTATTAATTTGACTACATGTTAGAAAAATTAGCCATTGGTTAAATTTAAGCAATGATAGAAGTTAGGAAGGTCCTGGGGAAACCAAGATTCATAGAAGGCCTAAATTTTTGATGCCTAAAAAGGAAGAAAAACAGGGTTGCGGGACGGGAAGGCCAATAAAAAGGTAAATTATGTGGGCAGTAGTACAAACTATTAAATGGTGATTATGTCCTTTAAGCTTGTGACTTTATGAAAACAAAAGCATATGTTTTTAACCTAATTAAACATCGTATTTTTATGGCATGCCACTAGCATTAAGAAAGGGCTGCAAGAAAAGGAGGAAAAGTGGACAGTCAACAAGCAATAATGTATGGAACATACAGTGATTGTATATAAATTGAAATTATAAAAATATTAAAATGTCTATCTTGTTACTGTAAAGGTCATGTTCTAATTGCAACCTAACTGTAATTGTAAGCTTTATTCTTCCTGTAAGAATGATGATGCTTGCTTTGTAAATGACTGTGTATGCCAGGCATGGAATTTGAATGCATCATCAAATATTTTTGTGTTTATACTTGCACATTGTTATATTGTGAGGTGGCAGAATAAAGAGATATTTTAAAAATTAAGTTTTTGTTAAAAACATTTATATTTTTCCCACATTGCAAATAACAAAATAAAAAAACAATGAAAATGGGAAGGACTTTCAAAAATGCCACTGACCACAATGTAATCTGTGTACAAAGGTAGTGATCAGGCTTTACATTTTGTATCATAACCATATGTGCTTTAGTTTTTATAAAGAGAAATAGGAAATAGGAAAAAAATGTCACTTGTGCCCCAGATGCCAACTTTTGCAGGGAAGATGAGGTTGATTTATGGGTGTTCTGAGAAATTATCCAGCACGGCAGTGATAGTGCAAAATGTGGCCTATAAACATATTTATTCTATCTCCTAATTAATGTTAATATTTGATTATTTGTCATACTGTTCAGTTGGCCTTAATATATGTTTCATGAACGTTTTTTCAAGTGACAAATATTTGAATATGCTTTTTTTAAATACATTGAGTAAGATCTAACTATGCGCATTTCTATCTATCATTTATCTATCTATCTCTAAATCTATATATACACAATGTCCCCCCCTCATCACACCTCTGTTCCCCCTCTTTACGCAATACTTGATTTACCTTTCTGTCACAAAACTGAAAATTAAAGATCTGTACCCATATACACAAAGCTAAGCCATTTACACAGTTGATTTTAAAATTCCCCTATTCCCATATATATTTTTTCAAGAAAAAAAGAAATTAACATTTTTACAAAGCTTTCTTCAATCCACCTGTTAAATTACAGTCTCAGGACGCTTGGATATTGTGGGAGTGGCCAAATAAAATGTATAACTTAAACAATCACACACTTGATCACATATCACATAGAACCACCCCAATGGAAAGGGACAGCTGTATATACCCAGCCAAAACAGACATGGGGTCAACGTATGGCTTAATAGCCAGTTTGAAGTCATTTTAGTTCTGAAAATTGTGCAACTTTGGAACTTTGGTGATTTTAAATAATTATATGCATGTTAGTATAAAAAATGTAAAACTCTCAAGTTTATGTTTTTCTCTTAGTTGTACTTATTTGGAGTTGTTGTGTATGCAGGTATACTGTGATAAAGCAACTATTTTCAGCACAATTAAAAGTGACAAGCTGTTGAAGCTGAGGGAGAAAACCAAGATGTACCAGTCCCATCATGTACAGACATTTATTCCAATATTTAAACAATGCATGATGACATTGACCGTTAAACTTACATGAAAAAACACACACTCACTCACTCATTCACTCACACACACTCTCTTATCTTCTTCTGCTGCTGTCTGTTCTCTCCTGCCTCACACACATGCTGACCGTGTGGGAAGAAGGGGCGGGGACACAATGCTGGACAGAGAGCTGTGCTCATACAGCAGGGAAATGATCGGCAGCTACAAGCAGTGAAATGGCTGGTCACAGGAGAGGGGCCAGTCACTGCAAGCGTACCGTGCCCCAGGCAGGACAGGGGTTTCCAGAGAGCAGGAATCCACCCCTGGCTGTGCGGCTGGAGTGAGTGGACACCTTGATATGCACTGGATGGATCATTTAGACACATCAGTGCAAAATGAACTGTACTCTATTACCAAGGTGGTAATAGAGTACACTTCATAAATGATGCCCTGTGTCTTCCCTTAAATACATCATTGCCTTATATTTCGGGGTAGCAAACAGAGAGAAGTAGAATAAGTCCAAGATCCTCCCTGTGGATATTATTGGCTGGGAATGCAGCAAACTTAACCCCAAATGGGTAAATGAATGACACTCTCACAAAAACATAAGAGCATTTGGATTACAGACTCTCTTACCATAATCAGTCTACGAAGTTCTCTAACTCCATAACATAGCGTAAATCGACAGCCATCATATCTCCATCTCTACATGTATTTTTTGCCAGGGCCAAGTTCTGTCCTCTTATTTTCTCAGAATGTGGACTTTCAATTGCATTGTCAAGACATGTTTTGGGCAACCAAATGTGCATCAATGTGAGTATTATACATACTTACTTGTGTGGGAAGGGCAAACATTGGCCTATCTGTACTGCCTGATTTACATATTTCTTACACTTCACTAATAGAACATATAAATATTATTTATATACATTCTATATTTATGTACATGGGTCTACAGCCCTCCCCAAAATATATATATATGAGTCCCCTTGTTTCATTCAAAAGTCCAGCATTATGCCACATATTCCTGTATTCAGCCAAATCTAACATACTTGTAACATATTTATTAAACAAACACTTAAGTAAAATAAAGTATTTTAATGTAGAAGTTTTTGGCATGGGTGCAGGCCATCTTCATCTATTTACTTTTAGAAATGTCTATCTCTAATCATTCATATCACTGTCCATTCAATGACCTCTGCCTGTTACTGTAGCTTCACTGTCTATGATGGATGCCCTCTAACATTCAAAATGTATTATCTGCATAGTCTTTTTTGTAGTATGGGTGCAGGCTACCTTTGTCGATCATTATCATATAGTGGCAAGGTATTTGAGAGCTCCACTCTTGGCTGATGATAAATGCTCTGCCCATCGAGAAGTGCATAGTGCTAGTCTTTGAAGTTTTAAGTATGGGTGCAGGCCACCTTTGTCTATCATCGTCAACATTTATATATCAACAAGGTATTTGCCCAGAAAAAACCCTCACCCGCAAACACCCTTTCTTGTAATATAGAGGTCACTGAATGACCCTTTAAAAATTGATATGTATCGAAAAATAGAAAATATTAGAATATATACAATGAATGACAATACTTGACAAATTGTTATGTATTGTAAAATACAAAAAAGTTTATTATATATAGCTTCTTGTTGCGGTGTGCAGCTGCATTGACACTAGCCAATCGCTAGGCTGCCTGTTGCTGTATGGGCTCCCAGAGCGCTGTACGGCAGACAGGAAGTCTCACTTGACTTCCTGTCTGCCTGATCTGCAGAGCCACTACATCTAAGTGAGCAGGGGAGGGGGGGGGTGTTTCCTATACTATGCTATAGGGATGGAGGGAGGGGACCTGCATATACTAACCTATAGGGATGGAGATAGGGGGCTTCCTATGTTAAACTATAAGGATGGAGGGAGGGGGGCCTGGCTATGCTAAGTTAGAGGGGAATGGGGGATTCCGATACTTAGCTATGGGGATGGAGTGGGGGCTGCCTATACTAAGCTATAGGTATAGAGAGAGGGGGGCTGCCTATGCTAAGCTATAGGGAGGGAGGAAGGCGCTTCCTATACTAAACTATAGTGATAGAGGGAGGGCGGACCTGCCTATACTAAGCTATAGGGATGGAGAGAGGGAGGGGGGCTGCCTATGCTAAACTATAGGGATGGGGGCTTCCAATACTAAGCTATAGGAATGGAGGGAGAAGCTTGCCTATACTAAACTATAGGGATGGCGGGAGAGCGGCCTGCCTATTCTAAAATATAGGGAGGGAGGGAGAGAGGGAGGAGCTGCCGATACTAAACTGTAGGTTGGGGTGGGCTGCCCATACTACACTATAGGGGGGCTGCCTATGCTAAACTATATGGAGGGGGGCAATAATGTGTGAGGGAATGGGGGGACTGTCTTAATAGTACATGGGTGGAAGGTAGGCTATTAATTTAATGCTGAAGTTTAGGTGGGGGCTATTTAATGAATGCTATTTCATATGTGGTGTGATAGTGGGGCAATTTAATTTATTGTTGGGGCCTATTAAATTAAGATGGGGTGACTGGACCTTTAATTGAATGTGGACTGAGTTTTGGAAGGATGGTCGTGGGAAATGGTTATATTAAACATAATTGCTAATCATTTATTGCTGGGGCAGTTTAGAGGGAGGGTATTAGGTTTATTTATTAAACAGGAATACTATTAATTTAATGTTGGGGTTGGTTGGAGGGAAATAGATCAATTTATCAAACGTGAGTACTAATATTTTAATGTTGGGGCTAGAGGGAGGCCTAATTATTAAAGATGGGCGCTATTAATTTAATGCCGGGATGGTTGGAGATTTCTAAATTTCAACTACCCATTTTTTTTTTCCAATAGGGCCTCCAAGGATCTAGACAAGTAGCAGCTGATCTAAAGAAACCTGCAGCCACAGGTGGTAAAAGTTACATGACAGGTAGGAGAGAGCAGGACAGTCTGCCAGCCAACTGTCCTGAATCTGGTGGGTCAGTCAGAAATTTGGTTTTAATTTCACTCTGTCAGAGAATTTAGACGTAATAGTGGCTACTGTTTGTTATTAATGCATAAATAATAGTACTAGCAGTGTCGGACTGGGGCATTAAGGGCCCACCAGGGAAACCAATGACTGGGGCCCACCTAATACCATGTGTTGGGGGGCCTGTGCAATTAAGATAGGGGGTTACCAATTTAGACAAATTTTAGACAAATACACAGGCAAAACTGTGTGCACTACTGTTAGATGCATGCAGCTCTTCCTTTACGAGCAGTACAGTGTGAAGCGGGACATACCTACTAACTGTCCTTGCCCCACCATATTCAGGACAGCTGGCAAACTGTCCTGCTCTCTCCTACTTGTTCTTGTTACTTTCTCTACCTGCATGTGCTGGTTTTTTTTTATCTTAGTTGCTGCTTGACTTGAGCCTGGAATGTGGGCCCTATATAAAAAAAATGAGTGCAAGAAATTTAGAAAACTCCAACAGCCCCGGCGTTAAATCAGTAGCATCCACATTTTATAATTCGGACTCCCTCCCAACATTAAAATAATAGTATTCACATTTGATAAATAAATATATTTCCCTTCAACCAGACCTAGCATTAAATGAATAGCATAAACATTTAAAAAATAGACATAACTCCCTCCATCCAGTCCCAACATTAAATTCATAGTATTCAGATTTAATAAATAAACCTATTTCCCTTCCTCCAAAAAGCTTCAGCAATAAATGAATAGCATTTACCTTTAATAAATATAACCATTTCCCACAACCATCCCGGGCATTTTAATATTCACATTTAAAAAATAGCCCTCCTCACCAAACACAGCCCCACATTCAATTAATAACCCCAAACCACCCCAACAATAAATTAAAGGTCCTGTCACCAAACCTTAAATTAATAAGCCCCACTTTTAATTAAATAGCCCCACCATCACCCCACAAATAAATTAATAGCACCCACTATTAATAGGTCCAACCCACAGTCAAGCATTAAATTAATTAACTACCTCCCGCCCAAATTACAGTAGAGACCCCCCAACCCGGCAATAATTTAATAGCATTTACGATTAATAAATGTACCTATTTCCCGTAACCATCACAGCCACGAAATAATTCATATTTTAGAGGTGAGCGGTTTGGAGTTTGTGAAATCCGACAAGATCCGACATTGGGGATCCGAGTCATGGCTCGGTTTTGCCCTCCAAATTCGGATCTCAAAAGGAGGCAAAATGTAATTGCCAGGATTTATTTTTTTTGCAAAACCCTTGCGAGTGTTGGATTGCCATCTTTTGAATATATAGTCCTCTATCGTGTGCCATTTTAGAACAGACATGGGGAGAAGGCTAGCTGCAGTGTTATGTTCAGAAAATAGTGTTCAGGGTGAACGAGGGACAAAGGAACAAAGAAAAGCAACAGCATCATGTCATTATTGCAAATCAGTTCTGTTGAGATAAGTCAGCTAGAATATTTTGCTGATCAATTGCTTTTAAATTCAATCTTTAATAGACTTTACACAGACTGGTGGCTATTGGTTGTTGTTGATGCATTGCATATATATATATAATTGTACTAGACAGTATATACAAACTGAGTAAGATAGATATCATTCTGAACTAAGTAGCTTATTTATTTTTTGGAGAAAAAACAGTGTGCTTTTGCTGTCTGACTATTAGCAGCAGAATCCAAAAAACAAATAGATTTATTTATGTTTTTGTAATGTTTTGTAATCTTGTGTGTGGCAGTGATAACTGAAATAATTTAAAAAAACTGGGTGTTTGTGTGTGAGATTCAGCAGTAGTTGCACACCCCAATAAAACGCTATATATTATTATATTCTAAACTTTTCTATTTTTCAGTACTTGTCAGTTTTGAAAGACTCATTTAGCGAAATCTAAAAAGGGTGTTTGCGTGTGAGTGTCAGCACATAGCTGCACAACCCAAAAAACAGTATATATTCTAGTCTTTTCTATTTTTCTATACTTCTCAATTATGAAAGGATCATTCAGTTAAATCTATATTTAAAAAAGGTTGTTTTTGGGTGAGGGTCAGCACGCAGCTGCAAATTTGCAAGAGGATGAGGGGATAATTGTGGATCTGCAAATGAATGTGTTGTACTTGGATGAGATAATGAGGAGGATAATGATGATTGAGTTAAAATAAGGAAGCAACCAGTGTTACCACCAGCAGATGCCCATGATAAGTGCATTCCCTTGACCTTGTCTTCCCCTGCTACTGCTCCATCTCTAGCTTCTCCAATTTAGCCTTCCCATTCTTCGACCACAACCTCATTTCCTTCAGCCTCACCTTACCTCATGTCCTTCCCCCTGCACCCAAATACACACGTACACAACAAAACCTCAGTTCTCTTAACCCAATCCACTTCTCATTTTCACTAAAACAACTATTTTCTCCAATGACTGTATTGTCCTGTCCTAATTAGGCTGCTTCTTTCTATAACAAAACACTAACTTCAGCCCTAGACAATGCAGCTCCAGCTACTACATATAGTCTCCGACAATCCAAACCCCAGCCATGGCACAACCAACAGACCCACTACCTACAAAAGTGCTTCTGCACTGCAGAGCGCCACTGGAGGAAATCTCGATTCTATCCCGATTTCCTCCACTATAAATTCATCCTCTCATTTTACAGCACTGCCCTTTCAATTGCCAAACAAACATTCTTCAAATCTCTAATATCCAGCCAGTCTTCTAACCCATGTCGTCTCATTGCCACCTTCAACACACTTATCTGCCCACCTGCACCTCCTGCTCTTCCTCCTTCACTGCCTATGATTTTGCCATCTATTTCAAAGGCAAAATTGACACCATTCAATAATTTCCTTATGCCAAATTCCACTCACTCAACCCTTTACCTACACTCCACAATCCACCCTTAATTCTCTCTCTCCAGTAACTGTAGACGAAGTTTCTGCACTCATCTAATCATCTCATCCTACAACCTGTCCACTCGACCCTATTACCTCCCAACTACTCTGCTCCCTCTCCCCCCCCCCCCCCTGCATGCCCACCTCTAACTCAAATCTTCAACCTGTTTCTCTCCACTGGCACATTTCCATCCTCCTTTAAACATGTGCTCATCTCACTTATTCTAAAGAAACCATCTCTCTATCCAGCCACTCTCTCCAAATACTGCCCTATTTCTCTCCTCCTCTTTACCTTCAAACTACTAGAGCGATTAGTGTACAAACATCTGTCTCACTTTCTCTCCTCTCATTCCATTCTCAACTCTCTGCAATCAGGCTTCTGTCCCCAACATTCCACTGAAACTGCTCTCACAAAAGTGACCAATAATCTACTTACTGCAAAATCTAATGGTAATTTCTCCATACTCATTCTCCTGGACCTCTCTGCTGCTTTTGATACTGTTGATCAGCCTTTTAAACTACACACCCTTCACTCCATTGGCTTTTGTGACACAGTTCTTTCCTGGTTCACTTCCTACCTATCAAACCGCTCCTTTAGTGTTTCTACCTCTCGCACATCCCCCCTTCCACTACCACTATCTGTTGGGGTCCCACAAGGCTCTGTACTTGGCTCTTTAATTTTTCATTGTACACATCTTCCCATGGAGCAATAATTCACTCATTTGGCCTCCAAAACCACCTCTACGCTGAGGACACCCAAATCTATATCTCTTCCCCTGACCTCTCCTTCTGTACTATCTCGTGTAACCAACTGTCTTTGTGCTATCTCCATATGGATGTCCCAACACTACCTAAAGCTCAACATCTCCAAAACGAAGTTTATTATCTTCCCTCCTGCCAAAGTCACCACCCTCAAATCTTCCTCTCTGTCAATAACACCACAATTTCCTCAGTCTTCTAAGCCCGCTGCCTTGGTGTCACACTTGACTCTGCCCTCTGTTTTTTTCCTCCTATCCAGGCTCTCTCCCAGTACTGTCGACTCCACCTTAAAAACATTGCCAGAATATGCTCTTTTCTTACTCAATATGTTGGGATCTCCTGATCTCTCTTCCTCCCTCCTCTCTCGAGTTTCCGACTGCCTCTCAGCCATCTCCTCCTGGATGTCTTCCCGCTTTCTCAAAATTAAAATCTCTAAAACCGAATTCATTGTCTTTCCTCCCCCTAGACTCCCTTCTCACCACAACCTCTCTATCGTTGTTAATAACACCACCATCTCCTCTGTCACCCAACTCCGCTGCCTGGGTTCCACCTTCGACTCCTCTCTCTCTTTTGACCCCTATCTCCAATCCCTTGCTCAAGCCTGTCGCTTTCAACTGCGCAACATCGCCCGCATCTGACCCTTCCTCTCACATGACGCCAACAAAATCATCATCCACGCACTCATCATCTCCCGCCTCGACTACTGCAACCTTCTCCTCACTGGCCTCCCCCTCTCTCATCTCGCCCCCTCCACTCTGTACTCAATGCGGCTGCTAGACTCATCTTTCTCTCACGCCGCTCCTCCTCTGCCTCCCCTCTCTGCGCCTCCTTACACTGGCTCCCCATCCCCTACAGAATTCTCTTCAAACTCCTCATAACCACTTACAAGGCTCTCTCCCAGTCTACTGCTCCCTATATCTCTAACCTCCTCACCATTCACACTCCTGTCCGATCCCTGCGCTCTGCAAATGACCGTCGCCTCTCCTCCACTCTAATTACCACTTCCGACGCCAGAATCCAAGACTTCGCCCGAGCTGCCCCCCTGCACTGGAATGACCTCCCTCGTTCCATCCGTCTCGCTCCCAATCTGTGCTCCTTCAAACGTGCACTTAAAACTCACCTGTTCCTCATAGCTTATCAGCCATCCACTTAACCCTCATCTACTCTGCTCGCCATTCCCTCTCTCCCCTGGCCCCTTCTTCTCTCCCCTGCCATCACCAGCTCCCTCTCGTACCTGATTTGTCCACCCTCCCTTAGGATGTAAGCTCGTATGAGCAGGGCCTGTCTTCCCTCGTGTCAGACGCCCTCCACGCTAAGCAGGGACGGACGTCTGACTCTCTCTGAGCGTCCCGTTGCTAGGCAACGGAGACGCATCTTCCGGGGGCTGTGTGCGCATGCGCGCCCATCGCCATGACAACGGGACGCGCTGCTGAAACTTCCTGTCGGCGGCCAGCTGTCTGACCGCCGAATCACTGCCCACCAATGAGAGTGAAGGACTTCCTATATATATCCTGCTCTGACATCACTAGGATGCCAGAGCAACTAGTTATGTCGCCTCCAGCGTTCCAGCTATACCTTATTGTATACTATCTATTGATTCCTGTTACTGACCCGGCTTCCTGACCTCGCCTTTGGATTTTCCCTGTGTCCTGCCTTGTTACTTCGGTTTGACCCCGGCCTGCTGACTATCCTCTGCCTCCTGATTTGGTACCTTATCTGCCCGCTTGGTTCTGACTCGGCCTGTACGTCTACGGATTTGCCCTTACCTCGCAAGTAGCTATCTGGGAGGGCCGCGACCTGCACGTCGCTCGCCGCGAAGTCCAAACTCCCTTGCGGGGGTCCCTGGTGAATACCGGCGGCGTGTTAGACTCCGCGCCTCCTTGTGTAGCTGAGCCTATACTTGCAGGTACTAAAGTGACCTCTGTGACAGTTTGCTCTGGCCATGTCAACTGAGTCATCTAACGAACCTTCAGCACATGACCTACTACTCCATTTGGCTCATAGAGTTGAGAAACAAGAGGCTGAGCAAGCACAGTTGCTTCATTGCATTCAAGGAGTCGCCTCACGTCTCGAGACCCTCCAGACCTCTATGACCGCAGCTCAGAATGTTCCCGTGACTACCTCAGCGGCTGCAGCGACCTCCTCCTCTCCTGCCGTGGCAACCACTGCTGTTTTGAGACTTTCCCCGCCGGAGAAGTTTGACGGAGAACCTAAGAGATGCAGGGGATTCCTGAACCAGTGTCTTATACACTTCGAGTGTAATCCAGCATCGTTCCCCTCAGAATGCATCAAAATGGCTTTCATCATTTCTTTATTATCCGGACAGGCACTCGCCTGGGCTTCCCCCTTGTGGGAGCGAAATGACGCACTGCTTTCTAACGCCTCTACCTTTATTGAGACCTTCCGTAAGGTCTTCGATGAGCCAGGTCGCATATCCTCAGCTGCCTCCAGTCTCCTTAACCTCCGCCAAGGATCCATGACAGTCGGTCAGTACGCCATACAGTTCCGCACCTTGTCCTCTGAACTCAGTTGGAACAACGAAGCCTTAGTAGCGGCATTCTGGCAAGGTCTGTCAGATCGAGTTAAGAACGAGCTAACATCTCGGGAGCTTCCTACTGATCTGGATTCATTAATCACCCTATGCAACCGCATTGATCTACGCTTTCGAGAACGTACACAGGAACGTTCCGCCTCCAGACGGGTCTCTACTCGCCTAGCTCCCATGTTCCAAAATCCGATACTTCAGGAGGAACCGATGCAGATTGGCCGTTCTCGGCTTTCCGCTGAAGAACGACAGCGACGTTTCAAACAGAATCTGTGCTTATATTGCGGGGATCCTGGTCATACCATATCCTCTTGTACTAAAAGACCGGGAGACGCCCGCTCCTAGTCGGTGGCAGTGAGGCCGACTTAGGAGTTGGAGTTACTACTCCCTACACTACTGCTAGCACAGATTGCCTCATGCCCATCTCCTTGGATTCAGCTGTCGGCCCCTTTGAGACCCTAGCCTTTGTGGATTCCGGCTCTGCCGGAAATTTTATATCTGCCACTCTGGCATCGCAACTCCAATTAAATACACTAAAATTGCCTCAGCCATTATTTCTCACCGCAGTGGATGGGAATCGGATCTCCAACGGGTCGGTTTCCCACATCTGTTCTCCTATTCGGCTGACGGTAGGGGTGCTACATTCTGAACTCATCGAGTTTTTGGTTCTTCCTCGTTCTGTCAACACTGTCATTCTAGGATTACCTTGGCTCAAGCTTCACTCACCCCAATTTGATTGGAATCGTGCTATGGTTACCTCTTGGGGCCCACAATGTTTCAAGTCCTGCATGTCTGGTCTAAAACCTGGCCACTCTACTCTTCCTTGTCGACGGACATCTCCTCAGACTGAATTACCATCTTCATATAACTCCTACCGAGATGTGTTCTGCAAAACTGCGGCTGAGGCCCTACCTCCTCATCGGGCCTGGGATTGCTCCATTGAACTTTTTCCTGATAAACCGCTTCCCAAGGGCAGAATATATCCATTATCTCTTCCCGAGAATGCTGCTATGTCTACCTATATATCTAAAAATCTCCAGCGTGGATTTATCAGGAAGTCTACCTCTCCCGCAGGCGCGGGATTCTTCTTTGTTAAAAAGAAAGACGGGACTTTACGGCCTTGCATCGATTACCGGCGATTGAATGCCATCACTGTTAAAAACAGATACCTGTTGCCACTCATCTCGGAACTGTTTGATAGGATCTCTGGATCTAAGATCTTTACTAAACTAGATCTGAGAGGAGCATATAACCTCATTCGTATACGCTCTGGTGACGAGTGGAAGACTGCCTTTTGCACTAAAGAGGGTCACTTTGAATATCTTGTGATGCCCTTTGGGTTGTGCAACGCCCCTGCTGTGTTTAAGTCTTTTATTAACGAGATTTTTCAAGACCTTCTCTACGTCTCTGTAGTAGCCTATCTTGACGACATTTTAATCTTCTCTCCAGATTTGGCCACCCATCGTGCTCATGTAGGAGAGGTTCTATCCCGGTTAAGAACAAATAAGTTATACTGCAAACTCGAGAAGTGTGTTTTTGAGGTATCACAGATTCCCTTGCTGGGTTACATTGTATCTGGAGTTGGTCTGCAGATGGATCCTGTGAAATTGTCTGCTATCCTCGAATGGCCCAGACCGTTGGGACTAAAGGCAATTCAGAGATTCGTTGGATTCGCCAACTACTATCGACAGTTCATACCTCATTTTTCTTCCATCATTGCACCCATTACCCATCTGACCAGAAAAACAGCGAATCCTCAAGTTTGGTCTCCGGAAGCTATTACCGCCTTTGAACTCCTCAAGAAAGCCTTCTCTTCTGCTTCAGTGCTTGCTCAACCTGATCAGAACAAACCATTTCTAGTCGAAGTTGATGCTTCCTCGGTTGGTGTCGGGGCAGTCTTGTCGCAAGAATCTATTTCTGGGAAACTAATACCCTGCGGGTTCTTCTCTAGGAGATTTTCCCCTTCTGAGTCTAATTACGGCATCGGAGATAAAGAGTTATTAGCTGTAAAGTCTGCACTTGAAGAATGGCGTCATCTCCTGGAGGGCGCTCTCCACCCGTCACTGTACTTACCGATCACAAGAATTTCATCTACCTTCGGGAGGCTCGGTGCCTGAATCCCCGTCAAGCCAGATGGTCCTCATTTTTTGCCCGGTTTGATCTCAGACTCACCTACCGTGCTGGTTCACTAAATTCCAAGGCTGATGCCCTGTCCCGTTCCTTCGATACCTCTGATACTCCTCACTTGGTAGAACCCCCACCGGTCTTAGAACCTTCTTGCATTGTGGCAATCACTCGGACACCGCCTGTCGGTTGCTCCTTTCTGGAACCACACCTTCACCTGAAGGCGCTCCGTTGGGCACATACTTCTAAGTTTGCTGGACATGCCGGATCAGAGAAGACTCTTTCATTACTCTCTCGACAATACTGGTGGCCCACCATCCGTACTGGCGTCCGGGAGTTCGTAGCCTCATGCACTACTTGTGCTCAGAATAAAGTACCTAGGCAACCTCTCACTGGACTGTTACAACCTCTTCCAATTCCTGATCACCCTTGGTCTAGCATCTCAATGGATTTCATCACCGATTTACCACTCAGCAACGGCTACAACACCATCTGGGTCACTGTCGACAGATTTTCTAAAATGGCCCACTTCGTTCCACTAAAGGGCCTTCCAACTGCAACTAAACTGGTACAAATCTTTATTAAAGAGATCTTCCGCCTCCACGGTTGTCCTCTGGAGATAATCTCGGACCGTGGCGTCCAGTTTCTTTCTCGCTTCTGGAGAGCCTTCTGCAAGGACTTAGGTATCAGTCTTAAATTCTCCTCTGGGTACCACCCACAAACCAACGGTCAGACGGAGCGAGTAAATCAAGATTTAGAATTGTTTCTTCGTTGCTTTTCTTCGCACAACCAATCCAATTGGAGTCTTCTGCTACCTTGGGCCGAATTTGCCCACAACAACCATAATCATTCTTCTTCTGGATATTCCCCATTCTTCACTGTATATGGGACCCATCCCATTCTTCCCTCATTTTCTTTCCCACCTCCCACGGTCCCTGCCGCCCACGCTATGACTCAAGATATGGCTAAACTATGGGTTTCCACCAAGCAGAACCTTCTCAAGTCTGGACATCATTATAAATCTTCCGCTGATAATCATAGAAGAGTCGTACCAGTCCTCCAGGTTGGGGACAAAGTCCACTAGGAATCTGAGACTTCGGGTTCACTCCATGAAACTGGCACCCCGCTTCATTGGACCCTTCTCAGTTACTCAAATCATTAACCCAGTTACGGTTAGACTCCAACTTCCTCCGGCACTGAAGATCCATAAAGCCTTCCATATTTCAGTACCTAGTACATTGGAAAGGCTTTGGTCCAGAGGAGAGGTCTTGGGTTTTTAAAGAAGATTTGCATGCCCCAGGATTATTATCCGCCTTTCTTAAACGGCGCTCTTTACCAGATAGGTCTTCCGATTGTGAGGAGGGGGGTACTGTCAGACGCCGTCCCCGCGCCTCCACGCTAAGCAGGGACGGACGTCTGACTCTCTCTGAGCGTCCCGTTGCTAGGCAACGGAGACGCATCTTCCGGCGGCGGTGTGCGCATGCGCATCCGTCGCCATGACAACGGGACGCGCTGCTGAAGCTTCCTGTCGGCGGCCAGCTGTCTGACCGCCGAATCACTGCCCACCAGTGAGAGTGAAGGACTTCCTATATATATCCTGCTCTGACATCACTAGGATGCCAGAGCAACTAGTTATCTAGCCTCCAGCGTTCCAGCTATACCTTATTGTATACTATCTATTGATTCCTGTTACTGACCCGGCTTCCTGACCTCGCGTTTGGATTTTCCCTGTGTCCTGCCTTGTTACTTCGGTTTGACCCCGGCCTGCTGACTATCCTCTGCCTCCTGATTTGGTACCTTATCTGCCCGCTTGGTTCTGACTCGGCCTGTACGTCTACGGATTTGCCCTTACCTCGCAAGTAGCTATCTGGGAGGGCCGCGACCTGCACGTCGCTCGCCGCAAAGTCCAAACTCCCTTGCGGGGGTCCCTGGTGAATACCGGCGGCGTGTTAGACTCCGCGCCTCCTTGTGTAGCTGAGCCTATACTTGCAGGTACTAAAGTCACCTCTGTGACACCTCGTGTCTCCATACCTGTTCTTCTGCTCTGTCTTTACTCCATAGGTCTGTCCCGGAGTTACTGAAGCATTGGTACTTTGTGTTTATCGTTCTGTACTGTTTAACCCTGTATGGTCTACTGTTTGTACTATGTACGGCACTGCGGAAACCTTGTGGCGCCCAATAAATAAATGATAATAATAATAATACCAAAACTCTTATCCATTCTCTCATCATCTCCCGTCTTGACTATTACAACCTCCTACTATCTGGCATTCCTAACACCCATATATCCACATTTAAATCTCTCCTAAATGCTGCTGCAAGACTGATCTTCCTCTCCCACATCTGCTGTACCACTTTGCAAATCCATACACTGGCTCTCTGTGTCATCCAGAATCAAATTCAAAATTACTCACACTTACCTACAACGCCCTCAACAACACTAGCCTTGCATACATCTCTAATCTCATATCAAACTACTCTCCCTCCCTCTTAGAACTACCTTTGACCTGCGCCTTGTCTCCTCTTTGGTAACCACCTCTCACTCCCACCTACAAGACTTAACCCGTGCTGCTTCCCACTTATGGAATTCCCTACTACGCTCAATCAGACTCCCCCACAGCCTTCAAATCTTTAGATGCTCTTTGAAAACTCTTTTTTTAGAGGTGACCTTGTCCTCGGCAACACTATTCACACTAATGGTTCCTCACACCTATCCGAATCTCCACTTTGAAACACATTTACTCCTCTTGTTTCAGCTGTGCCCACTTCCACTTAGAATGTAAGCTCTCTAATGGGCATGGTCCTTCATACCCTTTGTTTTCATGTCTGCATTTATTTTGTCTACCTTGTATGTCCCTGTTTTATGTATGTACTGTTTTCACTACTGTACGGTGCTACGAAGCACTGTGACGCCTTACAAATCAACGATAATAATAATAATAGTAGACCTAGCATTCAATGCCAGGTCATTAACCCGCAAGCTACTCTGTTTATTGCTGGTTTCACAAAGAAACAAATTGGTGTCAATCTTTTGGAAAAACTCAGGAATGTGATAGCAAAATGTCTCAACCTGCTAAGACTCTCCTCAGGATTCCTCATTGCCTATAATGGAGCCAACATTGTGTGAATTTCAACACGTACCATGCTTTCCACACACAATAAATTTGGTGGTGAAGAATTTCTTACAAAATGAGAGGTCAGAGCAGGAGATGCTGTTAGTGTCCTGTAAAATTTCTGCCCATTTTAGAGATTCTGTGTGTAGAACATTGCAGCGGCTGCAAAAAAACTGTCATGCCACTAACTGATGCAAGAGGTAGTAGCAAGGTGGAATTCCATATTTTATATGCATCAGCAACTAGAGGATCAGCAACAAGCCATCAAGACCTACACAGCAAACCATGAGATAAGAATAGGGGGGGCATGTTATCTTAAGCCAGCACTTTGGAGAATCCTTACTGTTTTATGTAAGCTATTACTTTGAAATTGTAACAAATGAAATGAGCTCAGATACTGCCAGCCTGAGTAAAGTCATACCACTCATCAAACTACTTGAAAAGCAGCTGGAGAAGCTGAAGGAGGAGTTGAAAGTTAGCGATTCTGCAAAGTATGTTGGCCTTGTGGATCAAGTTCATTATTCACTTCGCAGGGTTTGCAGCATCTTGACATTGGATCACTACATTTTGCAACCATGCTTGATCCTAGGCTTAAGTCATGTATCATGTCTTTCTTTTAGTATGACACAAATCTTCACAAATTTAAACAGCTCCTATTGATCAATTTGTTGGCTCAAGTCTTCTTATCTTCCTACTCTTCCTCCTGTCCTCTTGATCCCATACCCTCACAAATTGGTTGGTCCTTGTCTTGTGTGCTCATTCCACCTCTAACTAACATTTGTAATCTCTCTCTCTCTACTGGTACATTTCCATCACTATTCAAGCATGCAGTGATTACTCCTGTTCTATAAAAACAAAATTCTGACATAAACTCTCTCTCAAATTACCACCCCATCTCTGAGCTCCCATGTCCCTCCAAACGTCTCGAGAGAAATGCCTACACTCGCCTCACACATTTCCTTTCTGCAAACAACCTATTGGATCCTCTTCAATGATGCTTTCGCTCTTAACACTCCACAGAGACTGCGATGACCAAGGTTGTGAATGATCTGATCACAGCTAAAACTAAAGGTGATTACTCTATTCTAATAATCTTGGATCCCTCTGCTGCATTCGACACTGTTTACCACTCTCTCCTCATACAGACACTACAATCCCTAGGTCTTCAAGACACTGTCCTATCCTGGGGCCTTATTCATTAAGGATCTTAACTTGAGAAACTTCTTATTTCAGTCTCCTGGACAAAACCATGTTACAATGCAAGTGGTGCAAACTAGTATTCTGTTTTGCACATAAGTTAAATACTGACTGTTTTTTCATGTAGCACACAAATATCAACTTTAAATGTCAGTGTACAAATAAGCTATCAAGTATTTGTGTGCTATTTACAGTATTAGGTGATTTTCCCATGCTGGTGGGAAAATCCCCATATACTATAAATAAACCTAATGCAATGAACTAAGCTCATTGCATATCGGAGCTTCTACATAGTAGGAGGTCCGATGCGCCATAAGCTTAGTTCATTGCGGTTGCTCTATTTATATTATTAGGGGATTTTCCCACCAGCGTGGGAAAATCACCTAATACTGCAAACAGTTGGGAGTTCGATCTCTAGCAATTTTGCAAATAGCGATTTTGACGGAAGCACAACTCTGGCGATTTTGCATGAAATCTCAGCTGCATACATCTGTGAGTTTCAACTCTCGAGAAATTCACTGGATTTGCAAAATCGGACCTTGATACATTTACCCCCGGGTCTCTTACTGGGATAGGAGGAGGAGGCTGCACATAGAGAGAGGGAGTGAGGTGGGGGGGGCGGTGGATCATAAGATCAGTGGCCAAACGAAGGAAGGTGACTGGTCCCCCTCCTGTACCCCAGCCCACCCCTGCTTACTTTCTAGTGTTCTCTCAGCCCCTTCATTGTACACAATACTGCCTCTCTGCTCCCAGCTAAAAACCTCTGGGTCACTCTCACTCAGATGATTTGTCTCTCAGTCATACTGTTATATTGAGGTAATGTTGTATATTCCCCAGACTGAGCTCTCCTCTCTATCATACAGCCACATTCTGAGGTAATTTCTCATTCAAATCTGTCCCATTTCACTCATATTTTCCCTGTTATGAAGCACTTAGTTCCTTGTTCAGTAGGTCATGGACCCCCTCTCCAGAGTGCAAGTGGGCTTCCGGAACCTCCTCCCCTCTGTCCCAGGTCCCTGGCTGTCACTCTTTCACCACACATTTCAGTTCAACTCATACCAGCTTTATATTGCTAAGCAACCATTCCTGGTATTTCTCCTCTGGGCCACATATTCAAACAGTGGGATGTGCAAATAATAACAGCAGAGGAGGCATTACAAATATTATGTGTGGGTGCAGGCTAAAGCTTTGATTAGGGCATCTAGTAACAATAGAGTGACCATGGCCCCTGAGCATACTATAAACTGCAAATGGCTTCAGAAAAAATCATGCAGTGCCTTTCATGGCCCGATTCTTATCACATGAATATTAAGCATCTCTATTAGGTTAGAGCTGATGAAAAGAAAAAACATAGTTTACATGAAACTTCTACTTAGTTAGCCTGGCTTTGAATGTGAAATTTAAAATATCTGGATGTAACCATATTCAAGCATTGATCATCAGTCATTATTCAATTAGGCATGGAGGGGTTTCAATACTTTGTACAGGAATTCCAGTATAAGCATTTTAGCAGTCAGCCAATTGTAATGAGTTTAATTAACATTTCTGTGCTACCAACTTCTTGATTGCCATTAATAGTACAGTATGTATACAAGTCTGTGTAATTGGTGTTGGTGTGGGGGACTCACCTGGGTATCCGAGTCCCGGTGAGTCCCTCCAGCGCACTCCTGAGGCTTTGGCAGCAAATTAAGTGTGATTTGCCACTGCTTCCTGTCTGGAAGGGATAGGGAGCCAATCTGTGCTCCCGCCCGCCAAATTGAAATTTTGGCGCTCTGGCTAGGCAATCCAGTCTCACCGCATCGCAACGCAGTGTTGCAACATTGGCGTGTGACATCAGCTCTTCAGTGGCTATATAAGCCACTGCGCCCCGCCATTTGGGGCAGTTCATCAGCGAAGAGAGCAGCAAGAAGACGTCGGCAGAGAGAAGATGCCGGAGAAGAGAAAGAAGATGCCGGTGAAGATTCCGGAGGAAGAAATCGATGCAGCGCTCAAGAAAAGTTGAGAGAGGTCAACGGAGATTAATGGAAGGGAGCCTTTGTAAAGGCTGAGAGCTATCCTGCACCAAAGACAACAGGATCAAGCAGAAAAAAGCCTGACTAACAGAAGAAGTCGGTGGCTGATTCCGTGTATGGCGGCAGCACAGGGAGCAGTGCAGAAATTGCGGAGGAGGCCCCAAAACAGATAGGGCCCTTGTAGGTACCACCTCTACCAGGACCCAACCCGCATATACTCTCTCTCCCCAATACAACGGGCATTATGGCCAGGCCACATACCAGGCACAAGGAATGAGCAGCAGTTAGGTTAATACCTTAGGTTAAGTAGGGCATAAGGTCATTAGGTTAGTGGCCTGTAAGGCCTCAGACATACAGGTGTGCAAGGCCCTTAAGTAAGGCAGGTCACAAGGCCCCTGTGTTTATCTGGCTGTAAGGCCAAAGAGTTAAGGGGTATAAGGTCCTTTAGGTTAAGCAGGGCACAAGGCCCAAAGGTTAGATGAGCATAGTGCCCATAGAGTTAATTGGGCACAAGGCCCTTAGAATACCCTGGACACAAGGCCCCGGATAGTTAGGAGGGCAATAGACCCTGTTTTGTATGCCATTTGATTAAGTGGCCTTAGGCCCCGTTTAGTTAATGAGCCTTAGGTTCTGTTTGGATAGGAGAGCATTAGGCTGTGTTTAAATAGGAGAGCATTGGGTTCTGTTTTGATAGAAGAGCATTAGGCATGGTGTAGTTAGGGGAGTATTAGGCTGTTTGAGTAGGAGGGCACTAGGCCCTGATATTAGTAGGGCATTTGGTCTCTTTATTGGGAGTTTAAGTTTTAGGCCATTGAGGGTTGAGTATGAATCCCCTCAATTAGGTCCGAAAGGGCAGCGAAACATCTGTGTTCCCTAAGTGACAGGCTTAACAGCCTGGGTTCCAGGCAGCATGCAGAGGTCTGCCATGGAGAAAAGTGCCGGTGGATAATGGGAGAAAGAGTACGCTGTGTCCCATAGATGTCCTACAAGATTGTGTGAGTACCTGGAAGTTGTGGTGTGTGTGTGTACCTTTTTCCCCTTAGGACAGGTTACTGTCACGGTCACTAAGGTTCTCGACCCAGGATTCTGCCAGTAGTTATCACTAAACTCGAGGCGCGGAGTCTAACGCAGTGGCTGGTCTTCTCCAGGGACTCCCGCAAGAGGGTTTGGGTTGTAGCAGCACCACTGTGCATGTTGCGGCCCTCAAGAGTGTATGGCAGAGCAACGGAATACAACTTAGGTATAGGAAGCTTGGTAATCCGAGCAATAGAAAGTGATGTGGTGCTCCAGGGATAAAACCTAAGGGCAGAGGAGTGATGCGAATGGCAGGCAGGTGGTAGACACCCCCACAAACGTAGAGATAGGATCTGGCCAATAGGAGATGTGGATAAGTTCAAAGGAGGACTGGTATTTACCACAGTGGTGGCAATGATTATTTGACCAGTAGCAGAGATAACAAGAGATGTAATTGTACTCATCAGATGGCTGGGATTCACCACAGAGGTGGCGATGATTATCCGGCCAGTAGATGAGATTATAACAGGTGTAATTATATTTAGCGGATGGCTGGGATTTACCACAGAGATGGCGATAATTATCCGGCCAGTAGATGAGATAATAACCTCGGTCAGAGACAATGTCATCAGAAAGACTGTGTAACCGAAAAATACGAGGCCAGAGTCCGTGCATCAGGTAGTTTAGGTAATGGTATAAAGTGAGCCATCTTACTGAAGCGATTAACGACCACCCATATGATATTGTCACCAGGTGACCATGGTAGTTTAACAATGAAATCCATCGAAAGATGTGTCCATGGTTTAGCTGGAGTAGACAAGGGCATCAACTGACCCGAAGGGCAGCTTCTGGAGGATTTGCTTCTGGCGCATTCTTCACAGGACAGGACATAACATAAACCATCAGAAGACATGGTGGGCGCCACCAAACCCAATGTGAAAGGATTTCAAAGGTCTTAGATATTCTTGGATGCCCAGCAGATTTGTTTTCATGGTATTCAACGAGTACCGATTTCCTAAGATGAACTTGATCAAACAGCCCGTCGGTTGGAGTCTCAGCAGGGGCAATTCTTTGAAATTGACGAAGCATAATTCCAAGGTCTTGGGTCAAACCAGCATGAATCAAAGAGGTCAGAATGATGGATGGAGGATCCGCAGGCAGAGCATGACAGGACATGAAGCTCCGAGAGAGCTTCATGTCCTGAAGTACTTGAAGTACTTAGTGCCTGGTCGAAAAGTAATTAAGAACTTGAAACAAGTAAAAAGAGAGCCCATCGGGCTTGCCTAGGATTCAAGTTCTTGGCGGCCTGACTGTACTGAAGATTGTTATGATCTGTGAAGATGGTGATTTGATGGGTAGCTCCTTCCAACCAGTGTTGCCACTCTTCCTGAGACCATTTTATGGCTAATAATCTGCGGTTGCCCACATCATAATTAATCTCTGCAGCTAAGAATTTTTGGGAGAAATATGCACAAGAATGCAGAATTTCGTTCCGAGGATCCCTCTGAGAAAGAATAGCACCAGCCCCCACATCAGAAGCATCTACATCAACTAAAAACGGAAGTTCCGGGTTTGGATGCTTTAGGGCTGGTGCAGATGTAAATGCATCTTTAAGGGTTGAAAAAGATGCTATAGCTTTCAAATTAGTGGGTTGAACCCAATCCTGGACTGCTAACACCTTGTCAGGATCCATTGGGAGAAATGACGTAACCTAGGAAGGTAACATAGGTGACTTCGAATTCACATTTTTTGTCTAGCATACATGTGGTGCAGACGAAGCTTAAGGTGCACTTCACGGACATGCTGACGGTGCTGAGCCAAAGACTGTGAATAGATTAAGATATCGTCCAGACTACCACAAATTTTCCTAAGAATTCCCTCAGAACATCATTAATTAAATCTTGAAACATTGCAGGAGCGTTGCAGAGACCAAATGGCATAACCAAATACTCGTAATGCCCTGAATGAGTATTGAAGGCTATTTTCCACTCACCTCCTTCTTTAATCCCAAACAAGTTGTAGGCACCCCGAAGGTCAATCTAAGAGAACATATTGGCCAATTTCAGTTGATCAAAGAGAGTGGAGATGAGAGGAAGCGGTTATGTATTTTTAAATGTGATTTTGTTCAAACCACGATAGTCGATGTAAGGCCTCAGGCTGCCATCTTTCTTGGATACAAAGAAACACCCGGCTCCTACAGGAGACTTGGAAGGTCGGATGAAGCCCTTCGGAAGAATCTCTTCCAAGTATTGCTCCATTGCCTGGCTCTCAGGAATGGATAGAGCATATAAACGTCCTTTAGGCAACTTAGACTCAGGAATAAGATTGATTGCACAATCGTAATTCCTATGAGTGGGAACAATGTCCACCTTTTGCTTTGAAAATACATCATGAAATTCTTGGTAAAGTCAAGCAGGTGGATGAACACCCAGGTCTCTAGCGAATGATCTCTCCTTTCTTCCAATTGATATGAGGATTATGGCCCTGCAGCCAAGGATGCCCCAGAATCAAAGGAGCAGAATGACACAAGATCAGATAGAATGAGAGAACCTCAGAATGAAGGATACTGACAGATAACTGAACAGCTGGAGTCTTGGCGTGAATCCGGCCTCAAATTAGAGGGTTACCGTCCAATCCACAGACAGTGATACCTGAGTCCAACTTAATCAACGGAATACCAAGAGTCTGAGTCAACTTGAGGTCAAGGAAATTACAGGCTGCACCACTATCAAGAAAGCCTGACACCTCAATGGACTGAGCACCATAGACAAGGCGAGCAAGAATTAACGCGGAATTATCTGAAGAGATTATAGGAAGGTCTAGGTGCACCTCTTCTCCAACACCTAGGTCTGGTCTTTTCCCGGCTTGTTAGGGCAAGCACAAAGTAGATGGCCCTTGTTGCCACAATACATGCAAAGACCCAGAGAACGTCGTCTGGAATGTTCTTCTGCGGAAAGACGGTAGGCGCCTAACTGCATGGGCTCCGGAATGTTTAATAGTGTGGGGTAAGAGGTTGGCAGAGAGCCAGAATAAACAGACTTATCTCCCTCCGCTTTCCTCTCCTTGATCCTACGATCAATCTTGATTATCAAGTGCATCAGGTTTTCCAGAGAGGTTGGTATAGGGTACTGCACTAGCGAATCTTTGATTTGCTCAGAGTGACCTAGGTGGAATTGACTCCGAAGTGCCAGATCATTCCACTCGCTATCAGTTGACCATTGACTAAACTCTGCACATTACTCTTCTGTGGTGCGTCGCCCTTGCTTCAGGGCCCTGAGACGAGACTCTGCTGAGGTCACTCTGTCTGGATCGTCATAGAGCAGACCCAAAGCTTTAAAGAAAGCGTCAACTGATTGCAGAGAGGGACTCATAGGAGGAAGACTGAACACCTAGGACTGAGGGTCACCATGGAGCTGAGAGCTTATAAGGGGTAAAGAGAGGGTAAATGAAAGGATATTGTGTTCAGAAAGTGGGAATACAGAATTGGAGAAGTTGGAGATGTCACAGAGATGGGACAACACTAGCTACAGGCAGTAACAATCATAGTGGGTGGAAGAAGTTGTCAATTGAGAGAGGCCAAAGGAAGAAGTGAGAGTAAGGAGTTTAGAGATAGCTCTATGTCAGAGTTACACACGAAGGATGAGTGAGATCCTGCTGTCTGAGCTTGTATTTGCTAGACTCACCCAGAGGCGCAGAGTCTAACAGAGCGGATGGTATTCACCAGCGATCCCTGTAAGGGGATTTAGGCTTTGCGGCTTCCACCCTGCAGGTTGTGGCCCCCTAGGATAGTTCCCAGTGAGACAGAACAGAGAGGTGACTTTAAGAGGCAGCTTGACACTGAGGATTAAAACCCAATGAAGGGCAGATACATGAGTCCTAGTAGAACACTAGAAAAGAGATGATGAGCCCGGAGAGGACAATCTACAGTGAGGTAGGCAGAGATCAGCGGTATACAGGGTATGCAGCAGATGGTGAACCACGGCTATTACCACTTGGAGGTGGAACGTATCAGCGGAGTTCAGCGGTGCATGCAGAATAGGTAGCGGACGTTGATCACATCGATTACCACTAAAGAGTGGAACAGGTGAGCAGAGATCAGCGGTATACAGGATATGTAGCAGACGGTGAATCACAGCTATTACCACTTGGAGGTGGAACGGATCAGCGGAGTTCAGCGGTGCATGCAGAATAGGTAGCGGACGTTGATCACAGCGATTACCACTAAAGAGTGGAACAGGTGAGCAGAGATCAGCGGTATACATGATATGCAGCAGACAGTGAACCACAGGCTATTACCACTTGGAGGTGGAACGGATCAGCGGAGTTCAGCGGTGCATGCAGAGTAGGTAGCGGGGGTTGATTACAGCGATACCACTAACCAGTGGAACAGGTGGGCAGAGATCAGCAGAAAACAGGATATGCAGCAGACAGTGAACCACAGCTATTACCACTTGGAGGTGGAACGGATCAACGGAGGTCAGCGGTGCATGCAGAGTAGTTAGCAGGGGTAAATCACAATGACAAGAAGGAAGCTGCTTCAGGCCAGGTGAAGACTCGAAGAACCAGCACTGTAAGGTGAGGGGAGGAGCCTTATAAAGGAGTACTGACCAATGGCTAGATAGGCCAGTTAACACAGGTGAAGCATAGCACAGGTGCAGACTGCTGTTGACAGCATGCACAATGAGGAGAATTAAGATGAGGGCAGGTGTGCCAATGCTCGAGTAGAAATACCTGGAGAGCGATGTGTGACACTCTAGTAATAGGAGAATCGGTAGCAATGCTAAAATCTCTGCTAATAATCGTGGGAAGATCAGAAGAGAGGAAGTGGGAAAGCCAGGTGGCAAAGTTATCAAGAAATTGTGAGGAAGGGTCAGGGGGATGATAGATGACAGTAACACTGAGGTGGAGAGGGGAAAAGAGGCAGATAGAGTGAACTTCAAAGAAGGAGAAGGAGAGGGAGTGTTCAGGGGGGGATAACACTGAAGGTGTAGCAAGGAGACATTAGGATACCTACTCCACCACTTTGGCAGACTCCAGGTTGGGAAGTGTGGTAGGAGCAGGGCCGGATTAACCATAGGGCAAACTGGGCTACAGCCCAGGGGCCTTTGGCATCCAGGGGGCCCTTGAAAGTGCTCAGCAACAGTATTGATCGGTCTGGAGTGGGGGCTGAGCACTTTCACTGCGGTCCTCCTCCGGCGCGCTGTAGTCTACTTACTGAGATCTCATGAGTCTCACTCTCACGAGATCTCCTCAGTAAAGAGCATACAGCGCGCCGTAGAAGGAGGTAAGTGCCGGGGAGAGGGGGGGGGGGGAGAGCAGCTCGGATCACAGGGGGAGGGCGGGTGCGCGGGCAGCTCGGATCAAGGGGTGGGGGGGCGGGCAGCTCGGATCACGGGGGGGAACCCTCACGGGGGAATGGAGGCCTCATTAGCCCAGGGGCCTCCATTCCCTTAATCCGGCCCTGGGTAGGAGAGACCCATGTGGGATAGTGCAGTGGGGGAAGCAGTATCAGAGGGGGAGATCCATGTTTCTGTATGGCCAAATGAATGGGAGAGGAAGAGGTCATGAGCTTATTGCAGACAGATCGGGTTAGGGTTACTATTTGTAGTGCCACAAGTAGGCACTTTAAATGGTGTCCATATACAGAAATATTAAGTGTTGCCACATCAGAAAAAAAAATATTATTTCTTACCACCCTTAACTGCACCAGTATCTGAGCTAAATTAAGAAAGTGCATTTTTATTTATTACTACCTAGTATGCTGTACTTTCATTCCTTGTTTATTTAAGAATTTTATTGCTATCCTTTGCTGTGGGAGTTTATTGGGGGCTGATTGAAGATAGTGATCACGTTTGCTAACCATATATAAATCATGTCCACATATTAAATTATTATTATACAGTACAGCAGATGTGTGGCCACCACCATCAAGGGAAAAACACAGGATTTCTAGAGGGGAATTTCCATACCATGCCACCTAAGTGTATGCAAGGCATGTGATTATCATTTGAGACAGTGCTAGGCTGTTCTCTTACTCTTCGCATCCACTTAAAATACACAGCAATGGTAGCCAACTGTCCTGATTCTGGTGGGACAGACCCAATTTTGTGTGACTGTCCCACTCAATCAGGACTTTGTTCAGACTGCTAGGGATGGGAAAAACTTGCAGTGAACCAAGTAATAAATAAATAGTATTTCCATTTAATAATAATTCCTATATCCCCACCAAATTGCACCAATATTAAATAATTTGTATTCAAAATTAATAAGTAGCCCTCCTTCTCACTAAATTCAGACCCATATTAAATTAATAATCCCCAAACCACCCTAGCATTATTTAAATAATGCCATCACACCACCTTAAATTAATAGTCATTACTATGAACCCACTATTAAATGAAATTGTTCCCACCATCAAATAAATTGCCCCCACCAATAAATAAATATTTTTCACCCACTATTAAATGATTATCACCCACTCTCTTCATTAAATTAATCCCTAGCTTCAACCCCTATTACAGTAAGACTCCCCCCTCATCTCCCCACACTTACCTTCTACTATTAAACACTGTAGATTTCAGAGGCAGACTCTTTTGTCTGCCTTTCTTATGGGACTGCACTAAAAGAATGAGAATGGAGGGGTCAGGATGCACACTGTAGATGGGAGGGCCAGAATATATCCGTAGTTCTGCACACCTAAAGAGGCTGGTTGGTTCCAGGGTAGGGACTAGCCTGTGAATGCATCCTAGGCGGAGGGGGTTTTCTCCCAACTGAAAATCCCCCTTAAGTGTGCGCCTGCCACTAGTGCAGCAATGTTAGCAAACAACATTTTGTGTAAACCTTCACAATTTAAAGTAATATAGGCTTCATTAGTTACTATGGCACTCTGAATGCCAATGTCTCCACTCTGACTTCACAGAAGACCAACACAGTTTAAAAAATAGCATACACATTTTATTGGTTTTAATGAATTTATTACTAATTACTATTAATGAGACACTAGGTACCTTCACTGCTATTAGCAGCACATCCTGTACTGAAGTCATATAATGAAATGCATATCTTAGCTCCTTAAGGAGAATCAAGTACTGGATTAAAAACAACAGTCAGCGTGAATGTTATATGAGCAGAAAAGCTGGTTACTTTAAGGCAGACAGAGTTTGGAAACCAGACTGAATCAGCTAATAAATAAGCTATTCAACAAAAAGGCATTAAATATCAAATACAAAACATTTTAAGAGTGTGTGCCTTTAACACCAAAATAGGTGTTGCATCATACATGCCATGTAAACTGACTCCAGAGGTATGAGTTACATGACTAATGATAAATATTTCTTCACTCGGATTGATCAAAGCAAGAGAGGGCAAATTAACGTAGCTTGCAGTTAATATATGTTCAGAATGAATATAGGAGGGATACTTCTATTGCCCAATCTCCCAAACACTTGCCAGAAAAATACCTGTAAAAATATACTATGTAACAAGAACAAAAAAGCCCCGGAAAAAGGACCACATGTAACGACTTCTGCTGGGGGGAGTGGCACGTCAGTGAAATCTCTTCCATAGACCGTAGTGCAGATTTAAAGAAAACAACTACAGTATGGGCATATCCACTATGGATGCACAGTGTGCAGTGCACACAGGTGCATGATTCAAAGGGGCCCTGTGATGGCGCCTTGAATTATGTGGCCACCCTGCACCCACAGTTGTGCTGATATGATGGGAGGGGAGTCTGGGTGCTTGTTCTGGCCAGTGTCGGACTGTTCCAGTGGGGTCTGGGGGAGATGCCTGGTGGGCTCCACTGCCCAATTGCCCGCTCCCTTTCACTAGGGGACGGGGACAGAATACACTCACCAGGGTGAGTGTATTCTCATAAACATAGAGGTGTAGGAGCCGCCTGTGCTGCTCGGTATTGCAGAGGAGCTTCCTGCTCATGCGGGAACTGCTCACTGTCTCTGCAACACTCTGATTGGCTGAATGACTGTGTCAGCCAATCAGAGCAGCTGCTCTGATTGGGTGATACAGTCACTCAGCCAATCAGAGCACAGACATGCCCCCTACCCATACTGCCATGGAGGAAGCACTGCAGGTAAGTTTATGGGAGTGTGTGTATGAGAGAGAGAATGTGAGTCAGTTTGTGTGTATCAGATGTGTGTGTAAGACCTGCATTAGTGTGTGTCAGTGTGTGTGAGACCTGCATTAGTCTGTGCTAGTGTGTATGAGGCATGGATTAGTGTGTGTGAGACCTGCATTAGTGTGTGTGAGACCGGCATTAGTGTGTGTCAGTAAGTGTGAGACCTGCATTAGTGTGTGTCAGTGTGTGTGAGACCTGCATTAGTCTGTGCTAGTGTGTATGAGACATGGATTAGTGTGTGTCAGTATGTGGGAGACCTGCATTAGTGTGTGTGAGACCGGCATTAGTGTGTGTCAGTAAGTGTGAGACCTGCATTAGTGTGTGTCAGTGCGTTTGAGATCTGCATTAGTGTGTGTCAGTGTGTGTGAGACCTACATCATTAGTGTGTGCCAGTGTGTGCGAGACCAGCATAGTATTTGCCAGTGTGCGTGAGAACGGCATTAGTGTGTCAGATCTGCATTAGTGTGTGTGAGACCGGCATTAGTGTGTGCCAGTGTGTATGAGACCGGAATTAGTGTGTGTGAGACCGGCATTGGTGTGTGCCAGTGTGCATGAGACCTGCATTAGTGTGTGTGAGAACTGCATTAGTGTGTGTCAGTGTGTAGGAGAAATGTATTAGTGTGGTTCGGACTGGCCCACCAGGGAAATCCCTGGAGGGGCCCAATGCCAGATGGACCCGCCTCCTACACTATGGTTGATGGACAGGTTGGTCCCTTTCACAGAACCAGTCGTCCTATTGTTTTGCAACCAAAGATTGTAATAATCTGGATTCTACCCTCCTGTTCTCTTCTAGTGATCTCATCAAGTCTTGGCTCATCCCGTACCAGCGCACATGTGCAGAAGGGGAGAAAAGAAGTCAGAAGTTTCGGTTTGTGCAGTTCCGGATGAATGAAGGTGAGTGTAAATAGAGTGAGGGCCAGTCGAAAAACTTCTTGCTTCATCACACAATAGAGATACGGCATCTACAAATGCATTGAAGTTTTGCAAGAAGGAACTTTCTTGTTCCATGTGGCAATGTGACAGGGTCTCATCTTTAGGAAAAGAGATATTACTACATGCTACATGATATGCTACAATATGGCACTAGTCAAGTCCTCTGTGGGCTGGCTCACTAGTTACACATTCAAGTGGCTGGCCACACCCCCTCTGATAGGTCCCTACCATTGCCCTTCATGTCCCAGTCCGACACTGGGTCTGGCTATATCTGTCAGGGACCAGCCACTATATTAAATGTTCTTACCAGCATTCAAAGTTCTTTTCCATATAGCACAGTGTTGGTGGAAGCTGCTGCGAAGACCAGTGCCCTTTTGTAACTGACACCTACCACAGCAGGTAGGAAGTACCAGGTATGGGCATCTTGGGAAACACTTGGCAAGGGTAGAATAGTGGTGAGAATATGTGACAAGGGTCAAGTGGGGAGAGCAATTGTCACAAATGTTCAATCATTCTCCCCTTGTCACATATAAAGGGGGAGACTCATTTACTACTCTTGGACACTGGCTCACTAAATTCATAATACACACCCTGAGCTACAATATTACAATTGTAAGTCAAATATTTGCAAAAGGAAAAAATACAGATAAATTACATCAGCTGAACCGTAATATACACTGGAGGGATGGCATATGAACTGTAGCCATACCTGGCACTGTTACCTTGGAGACAGGAATCCTGAAACTAAAGAAGCTAGAACAGCGTGTCAGTGCCATCAAAGGTAACCAATGCAGTAAAATAGTGAAATATACTAGCTGTATTTAAGGGAAAATGACAAGCAAATCCTCAAAATCCAGAACTCAACAGTCTCTAGGCCTGATTTATACATTTGTGTGTGTCAATGAAAGCTCAGACTTTAAGGAAATAGAGGTATGTTCTCTTTATTCATGATTATGCAAGGTAAAGAATTCTCTACCTGAAATATTGAAGGAATGAAGTACCAGAGGGACTTGAAGAATATATTGTCCAAGTAAGCAATACATACATAAGGATGCAAAAAATAAAGATTAAGGGACAGCGCACAAGCAAAAAAGAAAACACTTTTCTGAGAACATGTGGAATTATGACCCACTATATCATACAACCCAGAACAGAATACTCTCTGTAAAAGTGGAAGATGCATTTTATTATGCCAACCACGTACTAGAGAGAAGCAGTTAAAGCCATTTCCTATGAAAGGCTTCTGAGAAAACTCTATATGAACTATGGAATGGAAGGAAACATGACTTGCAGCACATAAAAACAATTGGAAGCCAAACTTGTTTACACGTTCTTATAGTAAAGTGCACAAAATGGAATGCTTGTTGAAAGTAAGCTATTTTTTGTTTCCCATAGTGAATCTCAAAAAGGATACAAAATTTTGTACAAAGATACAGAATGGTCACAATCAGCAGGAGTCTGATGATTGAAGAAAACTCTATGATATCTCTCTGAAGATGGGCCATTTTCATTCTGCATAACAGTCATGTTTTTGGTGATTGTGAGACCTTCATGCAAAATGTGTCAGTGGGGATCATTTATTTATTGGTTGTGAGGAGTGGAAGGAAATTGTGAAAGGTTGATGTGGCAGACAATAAAAGTTTAATGATAGTGGGGGTGAAAGGAAGGAAGACGGTGATGGTTTAATATAAGTGGAGGTGAAAGGTAGGAAGATGGTGAGGGTTTAATTATTGTGGAGAATGGAAGGAAAATAGTGATACGTTAATGACAGTTGGTGGAAAGGAGAAGAGGGATAAGGTGGGAGAATGAAATACAAGTTGGGATATGAAATGAGAATGTGGGGGCGAGGAAGACGGGGTATGGTGTTTGCTTGTATGTGATAAATAACAGGGGTGAGGGTGAGTAAGAAGGATGGAGGAGTGTGATGAATAACAGGGTTGGGGTGGTTAAGTGAGATAATTATGGGGGATGGTTAATAACAGATGATGAATAGAGGGATAGAGGGGAACTGATGAATTAGAAGGAAGGTGTGTAGAAAAATTACAGGGAAGGATGGTGATGCTGAGTTACAGTGTTGTAATGTGGGTGGTTACTCATGTAATGTAGCAGCTGGTGGGGGCTATTAGTTTAGTATGGAGCTTGTTATTATTAAACAAGGAGTTATTATCATAATTTTAAGTTGATGAAGGCTATTGTCACAATCCAAGAGCTAGTAAGAACTGCAGAATCTGCTTCAATTGACACTATCCTCAGAGAGGTGCGGAGTCTAACGAAGCGGGTGGTGTTCGCTAGGGACCCCTACAAGGTGGTGGGGACTTCGCGGCTCCCGTCCCACAGGTCGCGGCCCTCTAACGGGGTAACAAGCGAGATCCGGAGGTGATCCCCAGAGATGTGGTCTGAGGAGGGATGCGCCTGATATACAGGTAAGTAGTACTGGGATATACAGGGATGAATGGATCAGCAAGGTGTGGTGTGCACTGGGGTCCTGGTGTAATAGATGGAACCTGGTGAGGGGGTCTGTAGGTGACTGATACACAATAAGTCCTGGGGACCTAGGATGCCCAGAGACAGAATCAGTAGATGGTGTAACAGTCTGCAGGATACAAAGGAAGCAGGAAGGCAGGTTTGCCAGTGAGCTGTATCAGAACACTTGTAGCTGTGAAGCTGCGGAGTAGTGATGCACTGAGGTCCTGGGAATAGGGAGCCCCTGAGTCAGGATCACTTAGAAGTGCAATGGTCTGCAGGCAGAGGTGACAGCAGAGTTCTGAAGCAAGTAAATAACAATGCGAAGAGGGGATCTGCAGAAGAGTAAAACACGATAGGTCCTGGGAGGCCGGGAGGCTTAGAGACAGGATCAGCAGGAGGTGTAACAATCTGCAGGATACCGGGAATACAGGAGACCAGATACACAGGTGTATTGTAACAGAAACACACTTAGATGATTTGTAAGTAACAGGAGCACAGAATCCAGGCAACCAGGAGGAAGCACCAGGGAAGAAGTAGCAGCCAGTAATACTGGAACCAGAACAGAGCCTGTTCAAACAGGTAGTGAGACCTGACGATCTGGCACCCTAGGTACATAGAAGCTGCCTTAAGTTGAGGATCTGATCTGCTGATTAGCCAATGGAATGATTAAGGGAGATTCCAAAAACACTGGTCCACGCATGCGCAGGAGAGCCACCAAGATGGTGCCTGGCGACAGAGCCATGGTAAGGTATCTGACAGACGAGGAGAACGGCAGTGGAGGAGGCAGGTGAGATTGACGCCCCGCGCCAGACAGTCAGCAGGTCCAGTGCGTGATGGCTATTGATATATTGAAGGGGCAGATAATGCAAGGTGTTTTCTCTATATTAAATGTTGTGGCTAAAAATTCAATGCAGGGCTAGTTGGGGGGAAAGAGGCCTGTATATTAAATTATATTTAATCATGGGGGGTGCTAGAGTGTTCCCTTGCTACTTAGCTATCCAGGAAGAGCATAATACATTTGCCTCTTCCAAACAAAAAACCCAACATGCCAGGATCTTGCCAAGCAGCAACAGAGATTAAGATATCAGCAGCAGCAGCAGGTTGTCAAAGCTGCCAGAACAGATAGGACAGAGCAGTACAGACTGCCAACTATACTGATTGCTGCACTGATTGCATCACTAAGTGATGACCCTTCAATACTGCCTGAACCCTTGGCAGTTGTGCATGGCATTGAATGAATGTTTTTACAGGAAGGGAACAGGTCCTAGTACTTTTGAAGTGCTTGGCACACCTCCAGGGGATGTGGCATTCCTCCAATGTGATGTGACCACATGTTGTGTATCATGAACATGCCCCCTTCTCGTGTGCATGCTCTATCCCGATTCTTCACTTGAACATATTAGGACGTATACATATGTGGGGGGGACACAAGCACTAATTAGCAAACAAATCCTCTATTTTTCTACCCCATATAGCACAAATAGCACCTGCCAGCATCCCATCACCACCCCTATCATTTACTGCTTCTGCAGTGCTCTCTTCTACTCCCAGGTGTAAAACTCCAATATTCCTATAACGGAAGAAGCGCGTTGGAGCTGATATCGTGCAATTTTGATCCAGGAAGGACACAGTCATTCATACAGTGCGTTTCAAGTGCTGGTCAAAGAAGCCGCAAACATACAGAGATTAACAGCAACGGCGATCAGGGACATTAATCGTGACGGACATTGCAGTTAGATAGTGTTTGAGGATTAATTTGTGAAGATTGTAACCGGACTGTGGCATCCGTTTTTCCCATTATTGACCCCGCTAATATCGCCTTTGCAAAAGGTTATAAATGTTCAATTGTCTATGTCCAATCCATTTAGAACTCTATTTATTTGCACTCCCTTTTCTATTGTTCACATTTGATCTATTATAGGAGCAGCATTCACAGCATATCAATACAAGAAAGTGCTCACCCCCCTTTTTTACTTATTCCTGAGGGTTAATTTTGGTCTCTCTTCATATAGCTGATGACTGACAACTCTCCACCACTTCCTGGCCAATGCCTTTAGTGTCATACAATGAAAAATAGTGTGACTGTATCTTGGTCCTGGTGCTCAATTACTTAAAGTAAATTTTAGAATATTTACTGTGAGTTGCATCTAATATAGAGAACAAGAGAAAAAACTAAAATTATTAGGTACAATAGTTACCCAATATTTACAAAAAAATACTTTCTCAGCAACATGTCCTATATCAACATTTTTGCCTCCACACTGATAGTTAGCAGAAGGAGGGTTCAAACGATGCTGTGTCACGATGACTGGCCAGACACACCTCTGTTCAACTAACATCTGTTTTACAAAGTGACACACAGTGGTTGCAGTTTGAACTTTTTACAGCTGTCAATACTGGGACATAAAGATGTTGCAGCACTGGAGGGGTGAGTTCACGCAAATTGAGAAGGACCCTGGTATTGAAACTGCTCTGGTGGGGGATGTTATAAAAAAAATATAACCTTTACTTGGGATTCAATGTCACTAAATATGTAACAATGATATTGGGATATTTGAATATGAAGACTGTTATTTGAATTCCACTGTTAGTTCCTTTTAGGGATGAGCGGACTCGGATTCTGGCAATCCGAACCCCCCCGAACAGTTCGGATCCGAGCCCGATCCGAGCACTGTTCGGGTATTCCCGCCGATGGCCAAACTGAAAACGAGTCTGGACGTCAGAATCCCGCCGTCGGATCTCGCGAGATCCGGATTCTTTATATTCCCCACTTGCCCCCGCCATCTTCGCTCGGGCATTGATCAGGGAAGAGGGAGGGTGTGTTAGGTGGTCCTCTGTCCTGCTCTTTCTCATGCTGTGCTGTGCTGTGCAGTGCTGTGCTGTGTCCTGCTCAGTCCAGTGGTGCTGTGTCCTGTGCTCTGTCCTGCTGAGTCCAGTGGTGCTGTGTCCTGTGCAATCTATAACTACGTTCACTGTTCCTGCTGTACCAAAAAATAGGTACTGCAATCTCAAACTACGTTCACTGTTCCTGCAGTACAAAAAAATAGGTACTGCAACCTCAAACTACGTTCACTGTTCCTGCTGTACCAAAAAATAGGTGCTGCAATCTCAAACTACGTTCACTGTTCCTGCAGTACAAAAAAATAGGTGCTGCAATCTCAAACTACGTTCACTGTTCCTGCTGTACCAAAAAATAGGTGCTGCAATCTCAAACTACGTTCACTGTTCCTGCTGTACCAAAAAATAGGTACTGCAATCTCAAACTACGTTCACTGTTCCTGCAGTATAAAAAAATAGGTACTGCTGTATAACTCCAGTCCAGTGGTACTCTCCTGTGCCGCATATAATTGTTAAAGGCTTTGCCGAGTGTGTGTGGTTTAGGGGTACGCTCTTTTGCATATAATGGAGTACAAAAATTGGGGGATAAAGTAGGGAAAGATCAAGAACCACTTCCTCCTAATGCTGAAGCTGCTGCCACTAATCATGACATTGACGATGAAATGGCATCAACGTCGTCTGCCAAGGCCGATGCCCAATCTCATAGTAGAGGGCATGTAAAATCCAAAAACCCAAAGTTCACAAAAATTAGCAAAAAAAGAAAATTAAAATCATCTGAGGAGAAACATAAACTTGCCAATATGCCATTTACGACACGGAGTGGCAAGGAACGGCTTAGGCCCTGGCCCGTGTTCAGGACTAGTGGTTCAGCTTCACCCAAGGATCTAAGCCCTCCTCCTCCCCCCTCTCCAAAAAATTTAAGAGAGTTATGCTGTCAGCAACAACAAAACAGCAAACAACTCTGCCTTCTAAACAGATGACATCACAAATCCCCAAGGCGAGTCCAAGGGTGTTGGTGGTTGCGAAGCCTGACCTTCCCATCACTGTACGGGAAGAGGTGGCTCCTTCCACCATTTGCAGCACGCCCTCTGCATATGCTGGAAGGATCACCCACAGTGCAGATCCAGATTTGGATAATGAAGGTGTCAATGTTGTACATCAGGAGGAGGATATTGGTGTAGCTGGCACTGAGGAGGAACTTGTCGAGGAGGATGCTGATGTGGTTATCTTAAATGAGGCACCAGGGGGGGAAACAGTTGTTGTCCATGGGAGGAAAAAGCCCATCGTCATGCCTGGGCAGAAGACCAAAAATTCCACCTCTTTGGTCTGGAATTATTTCTATTCCAATCCGGACAACAATTGTATTGCCATATGTACCTTATGTAAAGCTGCAATAAGCAGGGGTAAGGATCTTGCCACTTAGGGACATCCTCCCTTATACGTCACCTGAAGAACCTTCATAATTCAGTGTTTAGTTCAGGGACTGTGGCTAGGACCGTCAGCAGTCCAGGGACACCTAAATCCCATGCTGCCGTTGTATCCACACCAGCAACACCCTCCTTGTCAATTTCCTCCTCGATCTCGATTGGAGATAGTCCTGCAGGCCATGTCACCGGCATGACTGAGTCCGGTATTCTTCCGGAGGATCCTGCAGCGCTACGCCTACTACTGCCGCTGCTGCTGCTGGTAGTCGGTCATCTTCCCAGAGGGGAAGTCGTAAGACCGCTACGTCTTTCACTAAACAACTGACCGTACAACAGTCGTTTGCTATGAGCACGAAGTACGACAGTAGTCATTCTATGGCAAAGCGGATAACTGCGTCCTTAACAGCTATGTTGGTGTTAGACGTACGTCCGGTGACCGCCATCAGTGGAGTGGGATTTAGACGGTTGATGGAGGTATTGTGTCCCCGGTACCAAATCCCGTCGAGATTCCACTTCACTAGGCAGGCGATACCCGGGATGTACAGAGAAGTACGAAAAAGTGTCCTCAGTGCTCTTAAAAATGCAGTTGTACCCACTGTCCACTTAACCACTGACATGTGGACAAGTGGTTCAGAGCAAACTAAGGACTAAATGACTGTGACAGCCCACTGGGTAGATGCATCGCCTTCCGCAGCAACAGCAGCAGCATCTCCAAAACGCCTGCTCGTTCCAAGGCAGGCAACGTTGTGTATCACCGGTTTTAGTAAGAGGCACAACGCTGACAACCTCTTAGAGAAACTGAGGGAAATAATCTTGCAGTGGCTTACCCCACTTACACTCACCTGGGGATTTGTGGTGTCTGACAACGCCAGTAACATTGTGCGGTCATTACATATGGGCAATTTCCAGCACGTGCCATGTTTTGCCCACACAATATATTTGGTGGTGCAGCATTACCTGAAAAGTGACAGGGGGGTGCAGGATATGCTTGCAGTGGGCCGCAAAATTGCTGGACACTTTCGGCATTCTGCCACTGCCTACCGCAGACTCGAGCAACATCAGAAAAGCGTGAACCTGCCCTGCCATCACCTCAAACAAGAGGTTGTGACGTGCTGGAACTCCACCCTCTATATGCTGCAGAGGATGGAGGAGCAGCAAAAGGCCATTCAAGCCTACACAGCCACCTACGACATAGGCAAAGGAATGAGGATGCGCCTGAGTCAGGCGCAGTGGAGACTGATTTCCGTGTTGTGCAAGGTTCTCCAGCCGTTTGAACTTGCCACACGAGAAGTCAGTTCCGACACTGCCAGCTTGAGTCAGGTGATTCCCCTGATCAGGCTGTTGCAGAAGCAGCTGGAGAAAGTGAGGGAGGAGCTGGTAAACCATTGCGATTCCACAAAGCATGTAGCTCTTGTGGATGAAGCCCTTCGTACGCTTTGCCAGGATCCGAGGGTGGTCACTCTTTTAAAGTCAGAGGAATACATTCTGGCCACCATGCTCGATCCTCGGTTTAAAGCGTATGTTGTGTCTCTGTTTCCGGCGGACACAAGTCTACAGCGGTGCAAAGACCTGCTGGTCAGGAAATTGTCATTTGAAGAGGACCGTGAAATGGCAACAGCTCCTCCTTCATTTTCTTCCACACCTGTGGCTGCGAGGAAAGAGCTGAGATTTCCGAAACGACCTGCTGGCAGGGATGCAGACAACATCTGGTCTGGACTGAAGGACCTGCCAACCATTGCTGACATGTCTACTGTCGCTGCATAGGATGCTGTCACCATTGAAAAAATGGTGGAGGATTACTTTGCTGACACCATCCAAGTAGACATGTCAGACAGTCCTTACTTTTACTGGCAGGAAAAAAAGGCAGTTTGGAAGCCCCTGTACAAACTGGCTCTATTTTACCTGAGTTGTCCCCCCTCCAGTGTGTACTCCGAAAGAGTATTTAGTGCAGCGGGGAACCTGGTCAGTGAGCGGCGAAGGAGGTTGCTTCCGCAAAATGTTGAGAAGATGATGTTCATAAATATAAATTATCAATTCTTCAATCAAGACCAGCAATGGCCTCCAGAGACTACAGAGGGACTGGTGATTGTGGCGTCCAGCGGGGACGAATTGATAATGTGTGAGGATGAGGAAGTACACACTGAAAGGGGCGAGGAATCAGAGCATGAGGATGACATCTTGCCTCAGTAGACCCAATTTAGTTTGTACAGGGAGAGATGAATAGCTTTTTTGTGTGGGGGCCCAAACAAACCAATCATTTCAGCCACAGTAGTTTGGTACGCCCTGTCGCTGAAATGATTGGTTTGTTAAAGTGTGCATGTCAACAACATAAGGGTGGGTGGGAGGGCCCAAGGACAATTCCATCTTGCACCTCTTTGTTTTCTTTGCCAGCTCGTTTTGTGGGGGTCCAAACAAACCAATCATTTCAGCCACAGTTTTGTAGGCCCTGTCGCTGAAATAATTGGTTTGTTAAAGTGCGCATGTCCTATTTCAACAACATCAGGGTGGGTGGGAGGGCCCAAGGACAATTCCATCTTGCACCTCTTTTTTTGCTATTATGTGCTCTTTGGGACCTAGTTTTTCAGACTGCCATCCTGTCTGCCACTGCAGTGCCACTCCTAGATGGGCCACGTGTTTGTGCCTCCCACTTGTGTCGCTTAGCTTAGACATCCAGCTACCTCGGTGCAACCTTTTGGACTAAAAACAATATTGTGAGGTGTGAGGTGTTCAGAATAGACTGGAAATCAGTGGAAATCAATGTTATTGAGGTTAATAATAGTGTAGGAGTGAAAAAAAAACAAAACTGGATTTTAGCACTTTTTATGCTTTTTTTAAAAAAAAAAATCAGAACCCAAAACCCAAAATCAGAACCAAAACCTTTAGTGGGGTGTTTTGGCAAAACCAATCCGAACCCAAAACCTCAAGCTAATCAGAACCCAAAACCCGAAAAGTGGCCGGTGCACACCCCTAGTTCCTTTTGACATTGAATAATCCACTAGGTCCACTCTTCTGAAACTGTGTCTATATACAATGCTGCATAAAGCTTTAGAAAAAAAACTGCTGTACAAGAAAATCACCAGCCATGGAAAATATTACCAGTCCAACCATGTAGAATGTACAGCTTTTATATGTATTCAGTTTGTCTTCCAGTCACAGACATGACCCTAAGGAATGTCTCCACAATAACAGATGTAACTCTTACTGCCTTATTGTTCTATTCCCACAGCATGAACAAACACAAGTGAAATACTGACCAGGCAGATATAGTCCAGCTGTTTGCTATACCCACTCCAGCATGATATTTATTAAAAAAAAAAATCACTCTCTTTACAGGAAAATTAAGTCATTTTAAAGCAAGAAGAAGGCCACCAATTAAATAACAGCTAGAGATCAATGTGCTGTCATAATCATTGTAAAAGTGCATGGTAATATTTAATTATTAGTGCATGGTAATATTTAATTAATGATTGCTGGGTACGGGGTTAATACAGTAAGTCAATCAGGGGGAAAACCCACAAATAATATATTGTCTTTTTACGTTCTAATTTATATACAAGCATAGTTGTTTTTTTTCTATACGTACACTTCTATTAATATAAAAGAATTAACATACCACTCTCACTAAAATTCTTTCAAATGACAAATTGTCTCCTCTAACCGGAAAAAGTTTTTTTTAAAACTCCTCATAAATATCAAAAACATTTTTTTTTAAAAAACACTCATATTTGGCAGAAGAGACCTCTGGCAAATTACTTTTACCCTTATTCTAGTAGTCCAGGGAACAGTATGGCTTTCAGAAAAATGTCTTTTGATTTTAAAATATGACTACTATAAAACAACATTTATAGGTAAATAGATTAATATTTACCAAGATGGCAGGTGATCTCATTATAATTTTTTAAGTAGAAAAGGTAATACAAAACCCATTCATTGTTATAGAGTCTGTGCTATATTTTATGGGATTTGTTCTCTTTGATTTAGTAATAAATGGTGCACACTAAGAGTTAAATGCACAACCTCAGATATAATCAGTCACAATAAAGTCATGAGTGTAAATCACAAAGATGATCAATGTCTGAAGCATCATTACTAGTTATAGAAAGAACCAAAAAGACCTATGCCTTTCCTCCTCTCTGATAACTACCTCTCACCCGTTTTTGCCTTTGAAAAAGCCTTAGCGAAACGCGCGTCGGCGGACGCCGCGCTCGCTGCTCCTACCACCAGTCCCTATTTAGCTAGAAAAATATAGACAGTTAGAAAGCAACGCTGCCTGCTAAGTTAGAAGGTAGCATCAGCGAGATAGCAATAGAGCAGGATAGCTTTATCAATTGTATCCTGTAGGGCAAATAGCCATTCACTATAAGGGAATATCATTTCATTTACTTCTAGTTATCAATAAGGGCAATTTGCAGGACATAGTGGATATAAGAGGGATCTTATTAGTCCCTCCATACGTTTGGAATACTGCAGTGCCTTTTCAACTATTCCAAGTCATTTCCTTTATAGTGTTGTCATTTGACATGATGTATGAATAAAGTTTACCAATTTCATATAACTGTCTTTTATAGGGATGTGGTGCAAATAGAAGACATATTTATGTGTATTTTTACACTCAAGATAATAAAGTTAGGTCCATAATTGGAGCAGTGTCGCGGTTAGACAAATTGATTTTTGTCTTTTTATCAGTTATTTCTATTCAGGGTGGTATTCATATACAAATTTTATATTTCGCTAATGGAATGTTTTAATTTTGAATCAATAAAGACGTATTTAACAGATTATCAATACCTTAAATAAATAATGGAAAATATTTTCTTGCCCATTAGAGTGCCCCATTAGATCATTTCTTTTTTTCTTTTATCAAATCTGTTCTGAGTAAACCAATGATCAGGTGCACCTAGCCTCTGGTGGCGTAGTGAATGCTATGTAGCTAGACCAATATACACACCCCGAGGAATTGTATGGGTTACCTGGTGCGGTTTCCTTTCTAGTTCAACTACCTCTCACTCCCAGATGAGCCAAGACTTTTCTCGTGCTGCTCCCCACTAATGGAACTCTCAATCCTCTTGATAAGACTCTCCCCTAACCTTCAAACTTTCAAGTACGCTCTCAAAATCCACCTGTTCACTATAGTATATCCTACACCAGGGCTGAATTAAAGATTTGGGGTGCCCAGGGCACTTAAGACGGGGGTCCCTACGATCTAAAATTAAGGGCATAGTGTCCATCCATGTCTCACCCTTTGCCTCCTCCATGTCTTTCACTTTTCCTCCTTCATGTCTCTCTCTTTGTACCCTCCATGTCTCTCATTGCAGCCCACTCCATGTCCCTCATTACTGCCTTCTAGGTTTCATTGCAGGCCCCTGCTATAGTTCTCTATGTAGCCCCCTTATTATAGTTCTGTATACAGCACCCTAACTATAGTTCTATTTACAACTTTGCTCTTATAAACCTTCAACTTTGTAATTAAGGCAAAAAAGGCAAGAATAAATGTTCTTGAAAAAAATGGTTTAATGTAGTTGCCTTAACAAATTACCCAGAACCGGGCCTGCTTGGGTGCATCGGGGGGCCCACTGGAGCACTATAATTAAAAAAAAGTATTTGTAAAAAGTATTTATATAGTGTGGGAGGGTGAGCTCCAAATCTCGCAAGATTATGAAATCTTACGAGACTAACAGCTTCCCTGCTCACTCTGCAGGACGTTTTCTGTCAGCAGCATAGGTACAGTGGGCAGCGTCGGACTGGCCCACTGGGGTACCAGGGAAAACCACAGTGGGCCCCACTGCCTGAGGGTCCCGCACCTACCTTAGGTGGGCAGGGAACAGACTGTGTACCTCTCCCCTCACCCAAATATTAACCACAATGGAGCAGCAGTGTTATTCAATAGATCACGTGTGCGTCAGCTGACAGAAGCAGAGGAAGAGAGAAGAGACGAAGCTGACAGGTAAGTGAGATAGGAAGGTCTACTCCAGCTATACCTCTACAGGGCTTAAGGTTTAAGATAGTATTGCACATTAGCTTTAATTACTGCAGCAAACAGCAGTCCTCTGTCAGGCAGCCCACATGCAGGGAATTATAGGACTGAGATCAAGCTAAACCTCTATAGGGCTCAAGACTTACTATTATGACATTGTACATTAGCCTGGATTACTGTAGCAAATAATATATTAATACCAGATGTTATATAACATCAGTTCAATCAGTTACAAGTATGTATGGGCGGTGATTGCTTAGTGCTATATGAGGACTGCAAATTGTAGCAGTATTACACTACTGTGAAATTTAGAATTGGCCTTAATGACTACAAATCATAGATATAGGCATCTGCAATGAAATAATACAAAAAACGCTGAATTGACAATAATAGCCAATAATTGAATACTTTGCATTTATATCTAATTTTGTATAATAACATACGAGTGCCCCTGATACGCAATTTTTTTTTATTTCTTTGATCTTCAATAATATAACTTTATGAGGGTGCACCACCACTCAAGATTATCAGGTTATTGAATTATTTGATTGTACACAAATAGAGGGGCTGTTATTCACTCAGTGCGGTGTATCTATCTTCCTATACTAGGTAAGTAAACTACCTCAGCAATTTGAGAGACCCTGGGGTGTTGGATGGCAGTGTAGTGATAACTGGGAATGAGAGGGTGGCAGAGAACTAGGGTGTACAAGACCATTGATAGTATAGGAGCAGTGAGAGAGGGGGTGTCATCATATGTGTACTTTACTAGATCATCAGCAGCAGCTATTTATATAACGCCACTAGTTCCACAGTGCTCTACAGAGAACTCACTCACATCAGTCCCTGAACCATTGGAGCTTACAGTCTAAATTTCCTAAACCACACATTCGTACACACAGACAGAAAGAGAGAGACTACTTTACTAAATGAGAAAAAAAAGATTGTTTTGTAGTGCAAACTATTCTATTGTATTCTTCTAATATTGATTAATTAATCTGTCACAAATGAATGATAAATATTCATAAAGGCAATCAGAGGCTTACTGAACTGCATTCATTCTCTTTCAAAATAGTTCGATGTTAGCTATATAAAGCTATATTTTGGGAAGCACAGCAGAAAAATCATACTTCAGGTGCCCCCAAAAAGGCTGTCATAACAAGCATTTTGGGATTGCAATTGTTAAGGCCACATTCCACACTGTGCCATCAATTGTGTGTCCACTTTTTCAGTGGTATAATTATTTTCAAGGAAATTACTTCTATACAATGTGTGAATTAGGATAGAGACATGTGCAGTAGTGAATGTCTAAACGTGTTATATATACTGTATATAATATTAGTATTGTCTTATAACATTGTGAAATAGCGTTTTTGTGCTTATAATAGTGCAAATCAAAGTATATTTGAGGGTTCCACTTTTAGTAATTCGCTCTATAGTAGTTGAGCCACTGATATAGTAACTAAAAGCAACAGTCTCATTTTTTAAACTCTCCCTGAAATATTGTGACCCTATCAACTGAGCCCTGTACCACATTTCTTCTTCAGTGTGTTAGATGTAGTTGTTTTCTGTATGTATTGTACATATGAAGTGCCAGTATCATTTTCCTTGTTCTGAATCCTGGGTAAAAATCTCAAAGTTTGAACAGTAGATGAACTGTGTTATAGCTAGAGATGGGCGGGCTCGGTTCCCCGTGAACCAAACCCACCCGAACTTCACCTATCCGAGTACCGATCCCGCCCATTCGGATTCGAAATCGAGACAAAACATCATCGTGACATAGTCGGATCTCAGAGCTCGGTTCTCGCAATATTTGAAATGCATAAATACCCGCCTCCACAGCAATCCATCGCCATTTGACAGAGGGAGAGAGCAGGGTTAGGTCACAGGCTGTATTAGAGCAGGGACAGAGCAATTATTGTATACCTTATTCTTTCTATTATTATTGCAATTCTTCTAGCAATTCTTCTAGCAATTGTTAGAGCAGGAAGAGAGGAGGACAGAGGAGGCATTTTTTTGATTATTTTGCACTACAAGTGCTTTGGGGTGTCCCATATTCCCCAGTGTGAAACAACAATTTTTTGGCTGCATAAAGTATTATCTAGCAGCACAATCTATTGAATATTTTGCACTACAGGTGCTTTGGGCTCATTAAAATGAATTCAAAGCAGTCCACATATGAGCAGGATCAGCAAGCAGGTGCTGGCACCAGTCATGATGGTAGTCTTTCCTGTACGTAACATAGTAACATAGTTGATGAGGTTGAAAAAAGACGCCAGCCCATCAAGTTCAACCTATTTTGGATCTCCTGCGATCCTGCACTTATATTTGAAATTGATCCAGAGTAAGCAACCGCCAATCTGTTTCAATTGTGAAAATCCCCCCAGACTCAATATTGGAGTCCTATTTTTACCCTATATCCACTACTATCCTTCATTTTAATTAACGGTCGTATCCCTGGATACACTTTTCCGCTAAAAATTTGTCTAATCCTTTCTTAACAGACACCAAACTGCTTTTGTCCATTTCTATTTTTATTGTACAGTCTATACTGGCTGTTTTTTTTCTATTTTACTACAAGTGGAGAGGGGGGGGGGGGGCTGATGCAGACAGAAACCAAACTGCCTTTGTCCATTTCTTTATATATTTAACTATAAGTGTAGGGTGTAATATACACCCAAACACGATGGCTGCATTGCCAATAGGCTAAAATGGAGAGGAAGACAATCGGGTTTGTGTGCAGAATTAAGGACGGCCTACCAGGGATTAAACTGTTTTTTTCCTAATTTATTAGCTTTAGAATTACCTTATCCAAGAAACAAGTGGAGCACTAAATTAGGTTAATTAAGGCCAAAAAAAATAGATTTTTAAACAAAATTGCAAAACAAAACCAACCAAAACCAAAACACGCAAGGGCGGTTTTGCCAAAACCAATACCAAAACCCGAAGGTAATCCAGATCCAAAACCAAAACCAAAACACGGGGGTCAGTGACCATCTCTAGTTATAGCCCAGAATGTCTATAGGTTGAGAGAACTGACATGAGGGTGGGTAGTGAAGAAGGTAAGTGTGGAGGTAAGGAGGGCTCTTTATGTAATATGGCTGGGGGCGCTTGGGCTATTAATTTAATGTGAGGGCTAGTCCTTACAGTATGCAATATTAATTTATTGGTGGGGGCTTTTTAATAGGTAATGGTAGTACCTATTAATTTAATTTGTGGTCATGGGACTATTTAATGTTGGGTGTTTGGGGGCTAATAATTGAATATTGGGCTAATTTTAAAGAGAATTAGGGTTATTTAATAAATATGAATACTAAATATTTAAATTTGGGGTTGCTGGGAGGTGGCTTTATTTATTAGATGGCTGTACTTATTATTTAATGTCAGGCAGGTTGGGGGGGAATAGGCCTATTTATTAAATGTGAATGCTATTAATTTAATGTTAGGGTTGGTTGCAGGTAGGCAGGCCTATTTATTAATCTTGGGAGCTTTTGATTTAACATTGGGGCTGGTTTGGGTGAGTAAGGGTTATTGGGTTCACCCATTGCTAAGCTTTCTATATTTCATGTACCTATCCCTTTTAACAAACAGGAACCCATCATTCCAGGATCCAGACAAACAGGAGTTGAGTTTAAGACATCAGCAGGAATTGAAACCTGCAAAAACAAGTAGGAGAGAGCAGGTCAGTCTGCCAACTATCCTGATTCTGGTGGGGCACTCCCCATTTTTGGTGACTGTCCTGGTCAGTAATGACTGTGTCCCCACCGCAAGGACAGTTGGAACGTATGTCCTGCTTCACACTACTCTGCTAGTGAAAGGTGAGCTGCAGTAGTTCATGCAGCATTGCCAATGTATTTGAAGAGGATGGGAAGGGGTTGGAAAGCAGCCGCGCACTGGCTAAAATGATAGCCAGCGATGCTAGGTTAAGCCGACTATGGTTGTATGGCATAGAAACCCCCTTGTAGAAATCCTGCATTTGCCACCGGCCTTCCTTCAACTCGCCATGTGTCCCATGCGTAATAAGGAAATAAGAATCACTTATGTGGTGATTCTTGCTTTTTGACACTGTGCCAGAAGCGTAACCGGTGCATAGTTCTCCTGTGTCTGTCTATCTATGACAACTCCCATCCTTGTAAAACGTAAAATCTACATTTTCTAAGGGTGTGTCATGTATGTCCGGTCTCGCAGTAAGAGTCTGGTTCAGATATTCCACACAATCATGTGTATCAGTATACCTGCAAAACTAACCCCCAACCAGAGTCTCTTCTCCTTCCACCCTTTGTGCATCTCGAGGCACATATGGTAGGTATGTAACTGGATTTAAAGTATTGCACCGTTTGATGGTGATGTTTGCAGGTGCCATCAAAGCTAGTTCCCACTTTGTGAACCTTGTTGAAGAAACATGTCTGGTTTGATCTGAATTCAACAGAGCAGATACTGCATGAGGTGTATAGACAGTTGAATCATCTCCTAATACTATGTCTTCGCTCTTACTTACCAGAAGAGCAGTTGCTGCTACACTTCTTAAATACGTTGGGAGTGATCTTGCCACAGTGCCCAATTGTGCACTGTAGTATGCTACCGGTCTGCCAGCATCACCATGTTTCTGTGTGAGGACACCTGCTGCACAACCATCAGCTTCCGTACAATATAACTCAAAGGGCTTTTCATAATCTGGTATCCCCAAGGCAGGTGCTCTAGTCAGACTATCTTTAAGAATGCCTACTCTGACTCTTCTGTGTGTGTAATACGCTCAGGGTACAGTCAGGGTGAAAGGGGACAGAGAAAAAGGCAGAACAAAGATCAATTCCAGTGAAATGACTGGCAGACAGTGGAATATGCATAAGAATGACAGCCGGATTGGGCACTATAGGGAATTGGCTCTCAACTACTTTATTAATTAACCTTAGGTCCTGGACTAATCTATAGCCCCTCCACCCATTTTCTTTACTGGGAAAATGGGACTATTGGCTGTGCTGGATGTACGAATCAAAAACCCTTGTTGCAGCAGCCTCTCAATTACAGGATACACTCCTGATTCCAACTCTGGTTTTAATGGGTACTGTGGGATTTTTGGAGCTTGCCTGCCACTTTCAGATTAACCATTACAGGAGCTACATTCTCCATCAATCCAGTGTCCTGTCCATCTTTGGTCCATAGGGAACCCGGTATTTGCAATAACATCTCCTTTAACTGAGATGGACTTTGTTCTAGAACGGAAGAGAGTAGCATTAACCTGTGTGGGGTGTACAATATGTCCTGTACCTCATGTGCAACCTTCCCTGGTATGTCTAGGAATACACCATCAGGGGTACAGTAAATGACACATCCCATTTTGAACAACAAATCCCTGCCCAGTAAATTTGTAGGAGCCGCTGCAGCCAAGAGAAATTAATGCTTGGTGTGCAGAGACCCGATAATAACCTCTGCGTGTTTAGTCAATGGGTAATGTAGCACTCTCCCCTTTACTCCCATAGCTGAAACGGTTTTCTTAGTGACCTGTAAATTTAAAGGAGAAGTTATCACTGACCTGGCTGCCCCTGTATCTACAAGAAAGGTTTGTTTTGTACCAGATATATCAACTGTCATTGTAGGTTCTTCCCTACGATTCTCAGTTAACCTAACTGGCTGTAGAACACAGGTTTGACCTCACCCCTAACTTGTGTATGTCTTCTCTGTGGGTATCTATGTGATTCCCTCTTAGGTGGCCCATAACTTTCCTCTCCACAGTACTTCCTTATGTGTCCCACTTTATGGCAATTATAACACCTCACTGTCGTACCTCGTTTTCTGTATGTGTTGTAATTTTGAGGTTGTGTGTGTAGACCTTCTAAAGCCTGAATATTTACCATCATTACCCTATCACTTTGTGCCTTTTTCTTCTTACATATATTTTTATTATGCTCCACAGCAGACTCTCTAAGTGCAACTACCGTGATTCCTCTCCAGTTAGGTAAAGAGGTTTGTACCCTGGTATTCAGATTTTTCTTGAGACCATCCATTAGCACCGTAACAGCTACTTACCTGTGATGCACATCTCATCCTTTATATTTGATATCCCTGTGTACTGGGTCATTGCTGACAGAGCTCTGGCAAAATAATCTGCTGCAGTCTCACTATCTTTTTGTTTCATAGTAAAAATTTGCTCCAGTTCACTACCACTGGAAAGTATATGGCCAACTGTGAGATTATTTGTTTGATACTTTCTTGATTATCATCATCTGTTAAGGATTTATCTTACTCCAATATACAATCCTTAATAAACTTTTGTATATGAATATTGAGAGGAAGACAGGCCCTCAACACCACTCGCCCATTTTTATTTGTTGGCTCATGCGCATTACCTAAATCTTTAACAAATTTCTGACATTTGGCCAACTCCTTTCTAGGATCTGGGAAATCAGACATAATTGAATGTAGCTCAGATCTAGTCCATGGACAATACATTGCTACATGTTTTATAGGAACTACACCATCTTTGTCCGCTTTCCAATTGGGAACTGCTGTTGTGCGGACAGGATGTAAACCTACCAAATCACTACATTCAGGATTAATTGCTGGAATTACTGTTTCGGTACAATGAATGTCCCCCCGCCTATTACTTTCTCCGCTACTCTCACCAATTTCAGCCGCTGCCCCTGCTAGTGGGACCGCTCCCTTTCCTTGCCTGCGTGGTACCTCTTGCACGTTAATAGCATGGGCAATGGCTGAAATTACAGTGGGTTCATCATCTTCTTCAGAAACATTACCGTTAAAATTACTTAGCACAGGATATAAATTACTTATTTCATTTTTTACATTTTTGGTATCAGCTGTACTTCCCCCACCAACTGCATATGGCGGCGGGGGCACGCTTGCATTCCCTTCTCCTCGCTTTGTAACGTTTCCTTCTGTTACGCACGCGCTACTTTGCCACGTGTTCCCTTCTTGTTGCCACAGTTTTAAGCAGTCATTATTTTAAATTTTCTTTTTCAGGGATTTAATCAAACATATTTGATCTCTAACAGTACTTAATGCCTCTGAATCAAAACTTCCAACCTTGGAAAAGGGTCTCACACATTTCCTGGTCATCTTGACCCATTTGTCACAGTACCCCGTTGCGTACTCACCATATTTCACAAGCATAAGACATTTTGCCGAACCAATTTGCCCTTCCTTAAGCAGCACCTCATCGACCATCTCTAGTGTTTGCTTAGCACCCATGTGGAAACTGACTTTTTCAACGCTTCGCATCACACAACTACTACTAGAGATTTTTATTGGCCGTGGAGGAATTTACACAAGCTGCATCCACTCACTTCATCTCAACTGTGTACAGCTGAATAACACCCACGATTGACAGCGGACCCAGCGAGGTCTCTGTCACAGAGACTGGGAGAACAAAAATATCAACTTTGCAATATCCTGCCTTTCCAGCACACCTGCTGAGTATTTTACAACTGGTAGCACTAAGTATTTACTAATACCAGCCTTGCTAGCGTATGTCCTCCCACAACTCCCAAGTCACAATCACGGTTGCATGCTCAACCATGCGGTCCGATCGTACCGCTTAGAGTTACTATCAATAAACTTTGCAATTACTATTGGAAGTGCGACGAAAAACCCTAGTTTTCGTTTCCAGTATACCTGCTGTGTATACCAATCCTCGGCTGTCCTACCTGTCTTGTCAAACAGCAACCGACATTCCCTGTCTCTTTCAACAATAAATCAACTTTCACTTTACAATAACACAATTCACATACCTTTGTTTTCTACGCAGAAAAATACTTTCCCAAATAACTGTAATAACTTTTCAGAGGCTTTAACAAGTGATCACACTACAAATACAACAGAACTATCTATCAAAACGATTGATTAAACACGTGCCAACAATGCAGGAAGTATGCATACGGTATTCAACATAAATCACATTAAATCGCACAGTGACAATAAAAAGAAACAGTTTTTCTTTCTTGTTCCTAGGTTCAGAACTCCTTGGATTACACAAAAACGGACATTCGGTTTCACAACACAGAATGATAAACAGGCCTCGAACACATTGCATTCTTACCCATATATGACGCGTCTCCAGCCTTTGTTGAGTAAATCCGTAGGCTTCCGGTAGCGTGATCTCTGCTGAAGAGCCCCCAAATTGTTATGCCCATCTAGTTGCTATTCAATGAAAATTGTCCAATTCGAATAGTAATAATAATAGTAATAAGTCACAAAGCGATTTAATAGCAAAAAGTAGCAGAGTAACAATTAATAAAATAAGTACAGCCGATTACATACGCAGGCCCTCTGGATCCAGCATACAGTCATTCAACCCTGAATTCTGTGGTCAAGAAGACTGTATGATAGTCCCAGAGCTCAGTTTATATACAGTTGGTGTTACATTGAAAACAGTACAGATGATTTGGCATGTTTCCATAGGTTTAGGCTTCAGGTCAGTCTGGTATAATGCAGGACATAGGTCAGTTCAAATGATGCTCTCCAAGGGTGGGGGTCAGCTCTCCAACAGCTGCATACGTATCTTCCAGTCGAAAAGCTGGTTCAAACTGGTCTATTTGCATGACACAGACAATATAATTCTGATCATTAATTCCCTATCATCCATAACTCACATACACAAGCTGCGATCTCTTGGCCGATAGGAACGGATCTCTGAGGATAAATAGGGGATTAGAATGACACCATACATGATAAAGAACAAAAATCTCAAAACACAAATAGGCGCACAAGAGAGTAAAGCTGCCCTTCTAATCCACAGACCTCACCCAATAAAAAGGTCTTGACAAATAGACACACACAAAAAATGGTTAAAGACGTCGCTATACAATATATTCTGAATGAAATAAAGGAAGTCTTTTAGACAGTCTCATTGTTAAGAAGTCAAGTAATCCTCCGCATGAAATGTCATTAAAGATGTAAATGCTTCATTTAGAGAATTCAGTAAATGGTTCAATATCTTCCAACCGATCGCTATTTTAGGTATCGAATCCTCAGCATACCATATAGAGAAAAAAAAAAAAAAAAGAGACAAATAATGATGCAGTATTTCTCAATAATATGAAATTTCCAATGTAAAAATAAACAAGGAATTTTTACTGGTGAAAGATAGTTCTATATTATTATGGTAATTTCCTTGTTTATTGTATAGTGTGGTCTTCTACCATTTTATGTATGATATGTTCCATGTATCGTGAACCTTAAATCTCACTAAAGTGCATTTTACATTATTATATTTAACTATAAACTCTAATAAATTTGGTTATAAACGAGTGTGTGTTGGCACTATTTTAAGGTGAACTATTTACAAGTGAATGTGTAAGTGTACATGTGTGTAGAAGTGTACGCATGTATTGTGGTTAAATACACCCTTCCATGCCATAGCATGCTATTCGCATATTTTCAGACAAAGACAACAGTATTGATGGATATTCATTTGAAACGACTACATCCATTTATATTACTTCGACAGTCTCCAGGATACAAAACACAGGGTTCAAAGCAACAAGCTAGGAATCCCCTGAACAAGACATGCACAGTAGGCTAAATTTTTATGCCCAGTTCATACTGTCAGGATTCCTTGCAAGAACACCATGGAAAGTAATGTGAAATGAAACAAAGTGGTTTATTTAATCACGAAACATATGGGTAGAATGGATATCTAGCAAATGAAAAAGCAGATATACACAAGTACTGGATATTGGATGATAGGATTGCCAGATAGAGCTGAGATGATCAGCAGGTAGAGAAAGACTGGATTACAATTGTCAAGAACGCCCAGCCTGCCACAGATACAGCAATCTGAACAGCTGGCCGTGACTGGCGTCACCTTAGTCACTTAGCAATGAATACACCTTTTCTGCCACCACAAAGGATTTATTATGGTGTCCTTACTTTCACCAGAACCACTTATTAATGTTTCACACTTAAATCATATACACATGTAGCATGAAAGAAACAATGTATAGGCACTATGGGACCCTTGTTAAATTTCACTATGCTGCAGCTCTCTTACAGCAGGATCTGGACCTGCTAAGGAAATAAACTACAAATACCACAGAAAAGAGCGCAAACCATAGGGTATATAAGTGTATAAAAAGAATAAATTTATTAAACTGATATATATTGAATATCACATAAAAAGAGCTCATAAATTAAAGAACTAATATAGCATTAGTCTGAAGAATGTCCTGAAAATTGTCCTCAGTGTAACTCCAATATATTGTGGAAACTGAATATAAATCTAGATGTCAATAATGTAAAAACAACGTCCTGAGAAATAATAACAGAAGTTAAACACTGAAACACATAAAAATGTATTTAATCTGAAAAAATTTTCCAAGGCTTATTTACAAAATTAATAACAAGACATACAATATGTTACACAAATGAGTTTCAGAAAATAAATAGGAAATAAAATCAGAGTTACTACTTACTAGATAAGACCTGGGGGTAGATGTATCATAGTCCGGTTTTTGCATCCCGCGCGAGATCGGCGAGACGACAGCTAAAATTTAAAGCGGTGCTGCCTTGTAAAGGGAAACTTGCCTTTACAATTAAGGAAAATGGGACTTGATAGACCCCTTATGAAATCTGATGTCTAAAGCAGAAGATTTTAAACCTTATTTCCACATAGCCCTCATCCCCCACCTTTGAAGTTTAGCTGCCAATAAAGACAGATTGATCTCCCAAATGTCACAGGGCTTTCGAAGTGAGCTAGGGATGTCCCGAGATCGGAATGTTCATAGGGCCTTGAGTTCTCACCTCAGCTCCTTCTGCTTGGCTAGGTGGTTTACAACTTTGGGCTTCAAACTCCTCCAAGATCCTTATCTATCCTTGGTCTGGCTAATTTCAATAGATATTGACACTTGCATAGGTTTTAGACTCATGTCATTTAGCAAAGCACACATTGAGATTATATTACAAGATTACATAAAATATTCACATTGTCAAACATGAATTCAACAGAAAATAACAATCAGTCATTAGATATACTACATAATCGTCACAACAATGTTTCAGCAATAGTCTGCAGGCAGAGGTAGCACACAAGTTCTTACTGTCACAATCTGATAGATACTGTAGGACCCTCGTGGTGTGCTTAGGTTAGCACCACCTACAGGGAAGCGCTGAGTCTAACGGAGCAGAAGGTGTTCACTAGTGAGCCCCACAAGGACGTATGAAATTTGCGGCTTCTGCCCAGCAGGTTCCAAGCAAGATCCAGCGGTGAGCGCTGGAAGGGAGAGGATACAAGCGTAATGGTCTTCAGGCAGGAGTACACAGAGTAAGTAGAAAGCAGAATGGATGGATCAGGGAAAGTGTAAAGGTCTGCGGACAGGAGTAAACAGAGGTCCAGGTAAACGGACACCAGGAGCCAGGAAAAGCCTCATCCACACAGGTAGGAGGGACTCATGGGAGGACCAGACAAAAGAGGGGTCAGACAAGCCAGAGTTCAGAAGCCCCACAATGATAGCAGGGAGAAAGCAGGTGTGAAGTCACAGCGAATCCAGGGTCTGGGTCAAAAGATGAGATGCAAACTGAGGGACAAGCAGTGCCAGTAAGTTAGTCAGGATCAAAACACAGGAGATACACTCAAAGACCACCAGCAGCAAAGACCATTGATGAACTGGCCCACATTGTAGGGAAAGGCAGTCTTTTAAGGGCCAGCCACAGGTAAACATGATCCTGATGAGATATTGGGAGCTTAGCCCCTTGTAGGCAGGATCATGAGAAGGCAAAGCAGCACTCCCAGAGAAGATGCTGCAGTTCAATCGGAGGCGGATAGTTACATATTTGAGGTCAAATGGACATAGTTCTTAAATTAGAAGTGAGCAGAGAGCAGGGCCTAATTATCCAATAGGCTGACTAGGGCGCAAGGCTTTATTTTTTTTTTTGGGGGGGGGGGTGCAACATTTTTGAGGGTTCAAAATTATGACAGGGAGAAGTATTAAAAGAAATTAATTTTAAAATAAGGGAATAGCTGTCCTCCAAAGAAAAAAAAAAATAAGAGAAAAGTAAGGTTTTAAGCTTGATGTATTCTCTTGGTAAAGGCTGATGTCAAATGAGTCATCTTTGGGCAGGAGCTTGAGGATAAGTGAGTAGGCGAGACAAAAGCTGGAGTTTAATTTAAAGACGAGTCCGTTTTTTACCTACTGCGTATTAACCTGGCGTGGAAGGCGAGAGGCCACAATGAGCATATTAGCCTAGGGTGGACAAAAAAAACCTTAATCAGGCCCTGGCAGTGAGTAATTGGAACAGCCCTGTCTCCCAGGTAATCACCCAGCAAGCAGTTTCACCACTCCTGAGTAAAAGATGGTAATAATGACGATATCTCAATTTCTGCTGATCTTCACTATGTTAAATCACAACATTGTGGCACAGTGGTTAGCACTGCTGTCCCACAATGCTGGGCCCTGTCTGTGTGGAGTTTTTATTTTTTCAATGTATTTGCATGGCCTTCCTCCGGGTCATCCAATTATTACTTCCTTTATTTACTAAATAATTTTAAAAGTTGGTATTTCATATTTGGGGACATATTTATCATAGGCTGGTAAAAATGTGTGTTTTTGGCAGTGATACGATTTTGATATATACATTAAAGGATCACTGCCAGTTATAGCACAGCTCCCAAACAAGATGATAAGATTCATCGGGTTTGACCAAAGAGAAGCTGGAGAAACTATGTAACAAGGAATGCTGTGGTACAAGTACCGCCATAATCCCTGTTCTGTTATCAACATCTCAGGATAAAACATTTTTTTCAATAAGTAGTATTTAAAAAAAAATAATCTATATATTATAATCTATTTTTTACATTTACACGGCTTAGTTCTTACTGGTCTGTGTCAGTATAGCAAATGCAGATGAGTATTTTATTAATAAATTGCAGTGATAGCTGATTTATTTAATCATTACTATAAGCGGCAATAAAAAAAAAATCAGCCTTATCATCACATAATTATAAATAGTCCACTTGTTTTATATTTAGATGAAGCTTTTTGAGCTTGAGAATGATAGTTCAATGAAACAGCTGAAAATAAAAGAATGTCAAGAAAGGAAATTTGTGGGAATTCTAAAAACAAAGAACAGACTTTGAAAACAAGTTGTATTTCAGAGAATATGTGATTTGTTTTGGCTCAGTTTATGGTCCCTTGTGAGATATATAGTAATGGAATAATATATCATAGGCTACTTCCTGTAAAACATTTTATTGAGTTGAAGGTAAAACCGAGAAATCTTGAAAGGAACAAAATTTACCTCTCAGAAGAACAACAACCTGTAGAAGAAGGTCAAATGTTATACTGGAAAGACAAGAACAAGTCAGTTGTGTCTTGGTAAGTAGTATTAGGTCAGTTAAACAGACATTTTCTAACAATATTTAAAAGCTGTCCATAAACTATTCCCAAGGTATCAAATGTGCAATAAATTTGCAAAATACAATAGGCAGCAAGTATCACCCTAATGGGGTGCAAGATTAATAGTGTCATTTAAATGGCCGTAAAGATGTAATTAAAGTCACAGGCTGTAGCACAAAGTGTGATATAACTAGAAGAGCGCTAACTGCTTTTGCAAGCCACTAATACACTTTATTAGATTCCTGGTCCTCCGACTCATAATTTACAAAACATCCACAAATTAATGAGGCTAACTCATTACTTTTCTCAAATTTAAATTATTATTTACGTGTAATCTTGGAAGTGGAAAAAGTGGGGAGGCATCATATCCACAAATGCACAATTGTGTTTATTTTTATGGATTCTAATTTTTATTATGACTGCAATGTAACTTGAAGGCCATCTTCACTAACAGTTGCATCCCGCCTCCTATGAAAAATCAGGATAAGACATGCAACAGGGGTTTCGTCTATTCCCTGAATTGCAATGTATGCAGAAATATTGGTGTAAAGGAGACTAAACCTATTGTGAAGGTTACATCGAACACCAATTGAAAAAACGTCACAATACAAACACGAATTACGTGTAACTCAGAAGGTGTCATCTACATATTAGAATGTCCCTGTGGACTACAATATGTAGGGATGACTAAAAGGAAATTAAACGTAAGGATAACAGAACACATGTATAATATTAGAAGAGGATTAAAAACTCACAGTGTGTCAGACCATTTCCGTAATGTACATAATAAAGATCCCAGGCTTTTAATATATAATTGGGGTAGAATATATTCCCCCCAATTGGAGAGGAGGTAATCATATACCGAAGATTGCACAGGCAGAATCAAGGTGGATATTCAATATGAAAACCCGAACTCACATGGACTTAACTTAGATTTTGATCCGAGACATTTTTTTTTAATAATTTTTAGCTTTTCTATTAAAATTATTTGTTGGGCATTTTAGTCTAAGTTTTTATTAATAACCTTTTTTATGACCACCATCATTTTTATACATCATATTCAGTTTTTAAATTAATTTCTTAATTCAATGGATGGATTTGTACATATCTTCTATTTTATATATTCAATAAAGTGGAATAGGGTAGAGCTTATAAATAGCCTCCCTTTCACCAGAACACTATCCTTGATAAAGTCCCACAACGGACGAAATGTGTTGGACCTGACTGTTTATAATTTTGGTCCAGGAAGGACACTGTTACTACCCAGTGCGGCTTCAGAGCGAGTCTCTGATGCCGCAAACTTTACCTACTTTCAGCATTCAACTAACAGCGGCTCACGGCGGACTTTGCCTCTGAATTTGGCTTATCCCCTACATACAGGGTAAAAATCAGTCAGTTAGCGTGTGAGGGCGAGTGTTTATCTGGATATTGGAATCTGTTTACTCCGCTGCACATACTCTGCAAAAGATATAAACATTAACCCATTCCTATTACTTTGCCACAATAATGTTTGCCTCATTGTACTAGATATTTTATTCTTTGACTATATTTTGCGCTCTTCTACTATACCATCATGCTCACCCCAACTGATTCCGAATTGACAGGTCTCCGGCACTACAGTTAACATCATCGTGACCTCTATCAATGTTAATTTAAAGCGGCAATGTCGGGACCACACAGGTTAAGTGTTTAAACACTTACCCTGACATTGCCGCTTTAAATTAGCATTGATAGAGGTTGCAACGTCAAACTGTAGTGCCGGAGACTTGTCAATTCGGAATCAGTTGGTGTCAGCATGATGGTGCCCTCGGAGATCTTCAGCGTCGGTTTTCAGGTAAGTCTGTGTATATTGCAATCAGTCTTTCGTAAATTTGGATTTTATTTTTAGGCCTCCTCATTGTCGGATTTATTATAATCGTTAAAGCGTACCCAACCCGAAATAATCTACTGTGACCATTTTATTTGTGCGTATATTTTAATTTTATTGTTCTTATTGTTATAAGAATACCACACTATAAAAACACCATATATTCTTTCTAATGGTTTGCTCCACTGTCACTAGTCAACAAGAGCTTTGTGTTTAAAATTGAACAGCAGTCATCCTGTAGAGACATCATTTATCTGAGCGATGGCAGATTCAAAACCGCTGAACAAGTAGAGAAAAAGATCACCACACTAGGTTATTCACAATTTTAAATCTAACCATAATATTTGTTTGGTATACACGGGTAATAATGTAATTCGGGTGGTGCTCCCAGAACAATGAGATACTCATTAAAAAAGCTCAAAGAGAGAAAAAAGAATGTTCTTTATGTGGCACTCAGTGATAAGAATATAATACCAATAAAATGTAATTTTTTATTAATATCATTAAAAACATTCCCTTTAATCTAGAATCTGAGCTTGTAGCAAAATATAAAAACAGAAAGTGAGAAAAGTATGAAATAAGTGATAATAAAATGGTAGAGTCACTGCCAAGCCTCACTATATCACCCTGACCCAGTATGTAATTTATAAAGTTGATCAATAATAGACTTGAATAAACTTGTATATACCAGTTTTGTGTCTTATTTTGTTAGTTTTTACTAGTATTCCTTCAGTAGGGAGGTCTTAGCATATTGTGTGCCAGGAGACGATACTCTATCTTATCGTTTGTGAGCTAATCATCAGACAACACTAATGAAAAACATGATATATTATAACTCTCTAAAATGGGCAATCATTCTATGTTCACATATTATCGTTTAAATACATAAATCTTATGTGTGTGAACTAATTATTTCAATAATATATTTAGTGCTGATACCATGTTTTTTATTTTACCAACTACTGCACTTCAAGAAGCAGATGCCAGCGATGCCAGCCTGGATCTAGGTAAGCTAATAAGCAGGGTGTATGAGGGCTGTGTAAGGACACACGGTGTCTGTATATTATTTACATGTCTCCCACATGTCCCAGCATGCTCTGGGTGGTTCGTCAAGTGCCAGCATGCCCCGGCAGCCATTGTAAGCGTATCTCTACATACCATTATTGGCCCTTACTGAGTAACACATTCGTGTTTATCCAGTATAGATTTGCTGTACAAATGTATGTCCTGGATTGACCTGCTCAGGTCTGTGTTTCAGGGAAGGCCACATAAGTCTGATCATAGCACATCTCTCAGACCTTTTTACATCATTGATTTTAGTTGCGTATATTTATCATTTCCTATTTACTAATTGTAAACAATTAACAGTCAGTTTAATCAAGGATTAATAATCTTCATTTATTATTGTTTTATACAGAGAGGATGGAGAAGGGGTTGGAAACAAGTAGCTCTCTGTCAATTGTGTGTGGGCAGGTTTGGTGGCACCAGAGAAAGAAGCCTAGAGGACAAAAATCTAAGTATATGCCTGAATATCTTTTGTTTATTTTTTTGCTTCTATAGTACTCTTTTTTGAGCATTGAACCTAATATGCTTGCTGATATAATAAACGTATGGTAACAAAGATAGACAACGTTGCACTAAATTGTTTAAAATGATTGTTAAAAATGAAAATATATTGACATTTATTGTGAGCTTTATGAGAATGGTATATGTTCCAACACTAGCTTTGACACACATTAAGGCTGTGGTTTTGCTGGTGACAACGGTGTTAAGGTTTCTCGGAATAAAGCTTGGTATATTGCACATACTGTACTTCGAGGAACTTAGTACTGAAAATGAACGAATCATGTAAAAAAAAGAAAACAAATCAATGAAATAATATAAAATAAAAACTGCAACCAGCACCAGGCCGTCAGACTGTGCTGGTCATGCTATAACAGGGAAACCCAGTGTTATGGTGGTGCATAGCCCCAGCTTGTTTACACAGGTATGAATTTCCCTGGTGAATCAGACATGTAAATAAAATGTGGGCCTCCCCACTAGGAAAAAAATGCCCAGTGATAATTGTATTGGGCCTCTTCCCAACATCTCTGGCCGGTGTGTTTTGGGGTAATAACATTTAAAAGTAATAAAAATAGCAGTTTTAAATGTAGCACTATTGTTACCAGCAAGACCTGTCAGCCATAAAGTTAATTTGTATGCTGGCACTTGTAGAACCAGCATATCCAAGACTGCCAGGGCATACAGTCACTTGTAGGACCAAAGGCACCAGCATTCTCTGGCATCCAGGACCCGTTGTGACCTGTAGTGCCACATAGAAAAATACTTAAGAAAAGAACCCAACACATACAGTATAGAAAAATAACATATAAAATAAATAGTCCCCCCGTCCCTTGTTCACCACCTGTCTGTAACCATAAAATCCAGATCAGCATTGTGCGGGCTGAACAGAATATGATAAAGCCACTCTCATTGGTTATGTATTTCAAGACCCCATATTGCGCTTCAGCGAACTTCTTTATATCAGTGAGGTTCACTGACACATTTTATGTACAAGTTCCAGGATTCTCTGACAGACATGGGAATGCTGGTACGAATTGTTTTTTTTCTAGGGTGGGAGTCACATTTATTTTGCAGGCCTGATTTCCCTAGGAAATTTAGCACTGTACCTGGTGTTGGTTGAGGGTATCAGCGCTGATGTTGAGATCACTTTCTTATTTTTGCTTTCTAACATTTATGTATTCCTCTTAAAATGCTAATTCATGAAGTATATTACATTAGATGCTATTAGTCTGATATTGTAAGCCATTAGTAACCTGACAGCACAATGAATGTTAGAAATAAATATTTTTAAAGTGAATGAAACAGTGCCACCTAATGCAACTTTGGTGGAACCTCTGTGGTAGTATAGAAATTAATAATCTGACATTACATTAAGCTTTTCTTACTTTGTAACTTGCCACATCTTAGAGGTCATTTGCTAACCACAATATATGCGGACACGTAGCGCATCTTGTGTAATGGAACTTTGCCTGATTGTTGTTCTCTTGTTATTCTTAATAAGATGCCTCTGTTCATGTGCTTTGCGCAACAAATTGCGGGACCAGAATTAAATGTGTATACAAAAAAAGTTAAAATGTCTCTTCAATGTCCTGCTTATTATCACTTTAGAACCACCCCCTTCATTAGTTTGAAAGTTGACATCCTAAAATACAGCTTGTTTGAGCCTCAGTCTGTCTTAAATAAGTCCTGAGAGTAATGTTTTCTTTTCATGTGTTACATTTGTATATTTAAATGTTTTATTCCATTGGTGGAATTGTGTAACACTTTTCCTTAGAAAGTCCACCTGGATAGTATAAAGGGTGTTCCATGTAAAGTAAGTGCAGATGCCCGATTACAGGCAACTAGAAGAATGTGCAAAAATCAGGTTGTATTGTGGGGAGAAGTATACACTGCATCTTAAATGCACATTTCCTAACCACAGAAGCTAATTTAAATTTATTTCCCATATCCAAAAAAGCTTAAAGAAGTTCTGTACTCTAAGGAGTCTGAAATTATAGAGCTGAACCGATTTAGTATACATAGCGATGCAAATTCTATTTTAAATCACAAATTAAATTAAAATCACAAATTGCACTCTAGTCATGTATTTTTTTAAAAAAATATTTCGCTAGCTTAGGGAGTACAAATAAGAATTTTGCAATCTTTAAGAATTTTTTTTTAAAAAATAATACAGATAAATATTATACAGACACTCAGTGGTCATTGGGAACAGATTTTCTTCTTTAAACTTTCTTGGATATGGTTAATTTGTAACATGTGGGTGTACCATCCGAAATTTTTAATATGATCTGATACTCTTGGATTATAATATCTATACTCGGGATAGTGGGACTTTGTGAGGTGATAATTCTCTATATTAAATTTATTGCCCCCAAACACAAATATGTGCTTTTTCATGTGGGCACAAAATGAAGTAAATGTATGTGCCTAGCTCACATTTAGCAAGTAATATTTTGTACAAATAAAAGCATTTAGGCGCAAGATGTTATTAAACAGGATTTATTCTGTGGGCCTCCATTTTTGGAAATGGTTTTTACTCTTATAATACTTTAATCCCATATTATATCTGACATTCTTATGCAATATGCACACAGCAATTTTTATCGCCATCTCTCCTCTGTTTTGGTTTTCGATAAGTTATCTTTATGGAGTAACAGATGGATCGTGCCCATCATTTTATAGAAATGGTTGACAGCAGGAATGGATATAGTAGAACATCAATTATCTCTATGCAAGTATCCATCTTTCTTTTGTTCTCTTGTCAAAAACCATAATGGAAGAGAATCACATAGGGGACTGTCAGATGCCGCAATTTTACAGGTATAAAATGGCGGTGTTGTAAAAAGGATACTCAGTCAACTTAGCATTAAACTGAACTGTAGGGATCCTGCTGTGAAATTGCTGCATGCTGAATTTTAACAGTGGAATCATTAAAGTGTCATAGGTGAACAGTGTTCCCTATTCATTTTACTGTTACATTGCCACTTCCCTTAAAAAGAAAAAAATAAACTTCATTTACAACTGTAATATCGCCCAGAGTTAGTTGTGCCGCTCTTGCGATAGTGATTGAGCCACGCTGTAGTAAAAGAAACACTACACTTGTGAAGAGATCATGAGAAAATAGACTGTAAATGAATGTTAATTCTATAGATAGTTATATAGGGGCAAAAAAGCTGAAAATCACATAATTGTACCTATATTTTCACAGGTTTTAATGAATTTCAGATCCCAAACCAAAATTAACATTTATCAGGATTTTTGGGCAAAACCTCTAACAAAATCAAAACATGAAGACATTTTAGAACCAAAACCACATCCAAAACCAGAACAAGGGGGTCAGGGAACATCCCTAAAATATATGTTTATTGTTCGGAGGCAGTGTTCTTAGACCTGAATGATAGCTAGGTAGGTAAGTGATTCAGAAGCTGGATGACCAGACTTAATATCCGTTTTTATATTTAGAAATATCTTGACAGGTAACAGGTAATTTATTTACCATTAGCAAAACTTTTATTAAACGAGGATAAGAATCCATAACTAGTAATATTTAACTTTTAATAGGTGGTTTTGGAATAGGCGTTAAGTAACACAATAAGTGTTTTATTATTTGATCACCGGAAATTGTATAAAAAAAAAAAAAAAAAAAGTAATAAAAAATTATTACTGTATTAGTTTGTAGAAAAAAGTATCCTTACACTAGGGCATTTAAACAAAGCACCGTCTTGACTTTTCGGGTGAGTTAATTAATAAATTGTTGTTATTCATTACTTTAAATTGGGTGTGGATCTTCAATCCGTTTTTATTCTGCTTGGGAAAGAACTGCATCTCTGCTGTGGAGAAGTACTTGATTGCAGATCCAGAGAACGAGAGGTCTCCTGTCACACTAAAGATTATTTTATTCTCAACAAACATACCTGTGAACCCACAGACATAACACCTCAGGCATCACAAAACCCTTGAAAAGTGCAATTCCTTAGTGCAAATCAGTATAGAAGGGTGTTTGTATTGTACTGTGTTGGGGGCGTGGCCTGACAGCCATTCTGAGAGGACGCACCCTTTTGTTGCTATGGCTCAATCCCTCTGATTTTTCCCCTTTATTGGGCAATACCGTTGCCTGAAAGTACTCCCGTTCGGTACGGGTGGAACAGACACTAATTAGAGGACGCTCCCATCAGTGGCGCTCCGGACCGCACGAGTACGGGTCGGTAACATCAGTGAGGCCTTCCCACCTGTTAACTTCCACGGCTGGTCCGTGCGGACCGCGGGCTCCCTCCCACTAACTGGCCTGTGCCTGCTGTGGACTACGAACGCCTCCTCATCGGCTCCTCAGCATCTGTGGGCATTTGCACTTACCGAACGCTGGCAGCTGGTGTTGGAAGAAGTGCGACTACCTGGTGAACTTCCAGCGGCAAAACTGAAATGGACCGCTGTGCGATTGCTGCTCTGTGGGGATCCTTGAACCTGGTGAAGCCGTGAGACGAGGAATACAGCACCCAGCACCGGCTTCCTCATGTACTCAAAGGTGTGCACACTGACCTCACCACACTGAACCACCTACTCCCTCAGATCATGAAAGCCCTCTCCCGCCTCTCAGGTCAAGCCAGTATACTGCACCAGGAACCCGGCAGGCACTCAACATTCCCATACTCTGCGCTCTCCAGGATCTCTGCTGCCACTTGCACCCACTTTCTGTGAGACTGCAGACAAGCTCCACCGCCATCTTAGCCCGGTAAGTATCTCCCCCGAACCCCTGTTCCCTGCACTCTCTGCTCTGCTCAAAAGAGATCTGTATACCTGTACAAACGGAAGACTTATCCCACCTTATTGGTCTGAACTCCCTGTGGGCTCTTCCCTCTGCACTTCAGCACTAGTGGCTTTCTGGAAGCACTAAGGACCCTCTGCCACTTCTTGGCATGTGTGATTCAGTCTTCACAGGCTCCACACAGCCTGTTGCCCTCCACCAGACTCCAAGGTGGACGCAATCTCGCTCCAACCCACCCATGATCCCCTGGGGCGCTTAATGATTTAGCCGTCCACCACATCTTGACAGGGGAGGGGGGGTGGGGTGGGGGGAGACTATTCTACACCACTGTAAAATTCCAGATTTATGCGAGTCTTCCTACCTCCGTGGGCTCGTTCTTTGTATTTTACTCCACTATTCTGGTTGGGTGTAGCGCACCACCAACCATACCTGTTTAACTCCCCAACCTCCTGTTTGCCTCCACCATGCCTAAGGGGGGGGGGTGATCTCACTCCAAAGGCCTTCCTCAATATTTCTTGAAACAGACGACCTCAGCCCCTCGCAGGGCAAGGATTGATTCTCCACACATATCTGCTAATTCTGACTCGTATGAGAATGACACGTCCCTGATAACTAGACGGGACTTCCTATCGCTAATCAAAGAAATTAAAGAATTTAAGTCTTCTGTTCACTCAGAGCTTCAAACTGTCCTTCACTCACTACGTGCGGAGGTGACCTCTATCAGCGACCATACTGATCAAGTTGAACAGAGTCTAGAAGCCGTGGTGTCCTCCCAGACAGGACTGGAGGAGGACATCAGTAGGCCTGTTTGTTTATTTTCTTCATGTTTACATCTGTACCTACTTTTACATGTGAAATTTGCCTGCTATATTTGCCTCTTTTAATTAGATAATGTATTGCTATGACTATGTTGTTACTGTGTTTTCCTATAAAATAGCTATGTGCCGACCCATTGCTCCCTTTGAGCCCACTGGGGAGATGGTACTCTCCTCCTCCTACCCGCACTCTACCTGACGTTTCTCCGGCTGGTATCTGCCAGTCACATCCCAATAGAGCTTATTGCTCTGAGCTGGTCCCCAGGTACCTAGTGTACCGTTCCTCTCTCCCCATCAGCACTTTGGACAGGTGTCTAGCACCACACCCGACCTCTCTCTCTTGCCTTCCCAACACTTCCTGTACTCCTACCATGCCTCCCCTCTCCTGGTCGCCCTGTTTATTCACCTCTTTAACTAGCCAGAGCCATATTTTGCTACACCTATCTCTCTTTCCTGATCCCTCACCTCTGACTTTCTCATGACTCTCCACCTGATATCTTAATGTCAAGGGACTCAACTCTCCCCAAAAAAAGGGCAAACTCTACGCCTCCCTACAGGCCCTTAAAGGTGATCTAGTCTTCCTCCAGGAAACTCACTTTATTAAACACCTCCACCCGGAACTTATGTCCAAATAAATCCCTCTCACCTATCACGCATGTGACTCTACTCAGGAGATACGTGGGGTGACAATCCTATTTTCTTGCAACCTTATTTTGATGTTCTACATAGACATAGTGACAGGGAGAGTAGATTTCTTATCCTCGTGGATAAACTGATCAATCTTCCTTGGACGGTAGTGAATATTGACGCACCGAATCGGGACCAAAAATAATTTTTTTAAGCGTCTAGGGACAATACTCTCTCAGGTCCATAAGGGGGAGCTGATAGTGGGAGGAGACTTCAACATGGTCCTTACCTTTTCCCTGAATAGGTCTGCCCCCCGACCGCTCTCCCCGACAGGAGGGATGGTAGGAACTCTAGAGCTTTTCAAGATTTATTGAAGCTGCACAACCTGCATGGCAGATCTCTGACCCTTTGGTCCTAGATTATTGCTTTTACTCCCCTGTCCACAATACATATTCCCGAATTTACATGATCCTGCTAAGCTAGGTCTAACCCTTAAACTCATTAACTCTAATATTCATTCAATCACGTGGTTAGACCATGCCCCGATCTCATCAGACCTCTCCTCCTTAGCTTCTTGCCCCTCCTCCTTCTACTAGATATTTAATGAATCTCTCCTCCACAACCGCAATATGGTAACCCACCTCAAATCCCTCTTATCCGAATATTTTGAAACAAATGATTCCCCTGATATTTCACACATGACCCTCTGGAATGCCCATAAGGCTATCATCAGAGGTCACCTTCTGATCCTGGCTGTGAGCACCAAGTGGGAGAGACTTGATAATACTATTTGTCTCACTACCTTTCTCCAGCAACTAGAGGTGCAACATAAATCCAACCCAGACCCTGCTATCTTTAAACAGTTTCTGTAAGAGGCAAACTCAACCTTCTGCTCTCCCACCGAGTGATCAACAAACTGAAATGGCTTTTTATGAAAAGGGCGACAAGGCAGATAAGCTCTTGGCCACTCGGCTGCGGTCCAGAATCTCGGAATCTCGCAATCTCCTATCAGGGACTCCTTGTGGGTTCTGATCTATTACCCAAAATCAATCTGCTCTGATTTTCAGAAGTATTATTTAAAATTGTACAACCCCCCTCAATCCCCCAACGCCCTTGCCCACCAGAAACAGGCGGAATGCATAGAGAAAATTCTGAAGGACTCCCATCTTCCTAAGCTGAACCCCCAGGCCGCTGACCGTCTTAGTGAACCCATCACCTTAGAGGAGGTGGAGCAGGTTATTAAGGCTCAAAAAACTGGCAATGCACCTGGTCCTGATGCGTTTTCGGCAGCTTATTATAAAAAGTTTGTAGCTCTTCTGGCCCCTTGTCTCTCCACCCTCTTTAACTCTATTCTGAAGGGTGCCACTTGGCCTAAAGAATCCTTAGAAACCGGGATAACCCTGATCCACAAAGAGGGCAAAGATGCTCAGGACTGTGCTAGCTATCCTTCAATGTCCCTGCTCAATAATGACTTGAAACTATATGCCAACCGATTAAACTCCGTACTCCCTAGCCCAGCCCACTATGATCAGGTGGGATTTGTCCCTGGAAGGCAGGCAAGAGGTAACACAAGGAGACTCTTATCCACAAACTTAACACTAGGAAAACTCCCTCTATTATCTTATCCCTAGATGCCGAAAAGGCCTTTGATAGGATTTCCTGGCAGTTCATGACCCATACCCTGAGGCACTTGATCTGTCTGGGGACTTCCTATCTGGTGTACAGCCTTATACTCTCATCCCTCGGCCAAAGTCATGATTAATGCCACCCCCCTCTGATCCCATTTCAATTAGCAATGGTACCTGCCAAAGCTGCACTCTCACACCTTTAATCTTCTCCCTGGTCATCGAACCTCTAGCAGCCACTATCCAAGCCTCCCCAGACATCAAGGGGGGAGACAGGGACCCTGGAGAGTAAGCTCACTCTCTGCTGATGACATACTCTTTGCCCTACAGTAACCGAGAACATCTCTGCCAAAACTATTCGACCTCCTTACAAGATATGGCAACCTATCTGGTTATAAAACCAATATAACAAAATCCGAAGCCCTGTACCTCAATCTCCACCATTGGGACTACTATGATCTCACCTCCCACTTCCGATGGCAAAAGAATAAATGAAAGTATCATGGGGTTTACATTTCCACCTCCTATGAGTCCCTATATTAGGAAAACTACCCAGCTCTTTTCCCCAAGCTTAAATTCAACATATTCTCCTGGCGGTCCTTAATCATATCGTGGCTGGGCAGAATCATCATGGTGAAAATGATTATCCTCCCCCCAACTCCTTTATATTTTCCAGGCACTCCCTGTTAAGATACCTCTGTCCGAATTATACTCTATGCAATGACACTTAACTAAATTTGTCTTGCGGGACAGGCCTCCCAGGATCCGACTGGAGTTACCTAAAAAACCTACAAGTCGTGGAGGCAGGGGCTTAGAAGCTGCCTACCTCTACCTGTCTGACCTATCTGTTCTCTGGGGAATGCATATGGTGGTAACATTATGAATGTCAACATTTTAACTATATGCCTGTGAGTAGTTTTGTATGTATTCAAAAGACCTAAGGTTACGTTAGTATTAAAACATAAACTTTATTATTATTATAATTTCCATATTGTAAAGCATAGTGCAATAATAAATATTATAAAGAATATTATAAGAAATCATACATTACAGTTGTTTCACAGTTACATACTGACCCCTCCAGCTGATAATACTTCATTAATGTTGCGCCTATATTATGTGAAGTAGTGGCCATCTATTCAGATTTCTCTTTTGTCGTTTCCATCTGGACTACTGCAAGAAATAACATTCCCACTGAATTTATAAAGCAATAAACGACAGCCGTATTTGTATTTAATTAGATTTTATACAGAAAATGTGATTTTTGTATTTCTTAATAACAGTCAAGACATAGGTCAGACAAACGATGACCGGCCAATACTTCCCCCCCCTTGACAGGTTGCAGACAGCTCAACCCCAAACCTTCTCCCCTACGGATTCATCCATCCTTTACCATCCACTTTGTAAGCATAGCCCACTTCACGCATCCCTGATTTCATGGCATCTTGCTGGAACTGCGGACTCGGAGGAGCCCCTCAATGTTAAGTCTCACACTCTCACCACAATATGTCGCTTCACTTACTGACAATAAATGTTAAGGGGTTGAACACCCCCCAAAAGCGTTCCACATTAATGGCTGCACTTAAAAAGACACGAGCAGAAGTAGTCTTCCTGCAGGAAACCCACCTAACTCTTTTCAGTTGGACATATTTTGAGATATGTGGGAGACTCAATATACACATTAGACTGCAAGTTTGCTTCAGAATTTTTATGTGTACGTTTGGGATGCATATATGCGCCCAATTCAAAATGAAGACCTCTTTCGGGTTGTATCTGGTTGAAAATGTGTCAGATGAATAGGGGGCGTAAATAATCTCTATTATATTTGTATCCAAGGCAGTCAGAATGGAGGTGTTAGGAAATCACATTAGTAACAAGGTATGTTGTAGTTACAAACAGTATGGAGTTTATTGTAGAGATCAAACGCAGACAGGAAATAAACACAATTTCTTAGTTTGCTGGTATAATGCATAAGGCACAAGGTACAGAGGAATCATATACAAAATATGACAGTCTGAGGCAGTGCAAAATCTTAACTAGAACAATGAAGATTGTTCTGTTCTCACTATAACTTCCCTTTGGCCTGAATATAATCAGACAGACAGCATAACCATTCCTACTTTAATGTTGCTTATTCAAGTAGTTAAGAACGTGATAATTCAGTTAGCAAAACTGTTATACAGAAATGATGGAATATATCATTTACAACATGAACAGATGCAATGTAATGCAAACATAAAAAACATGGTGAAAGTGCATAACTAGAGAGCAATCTTACCATCGATGCTGTGCTAAGGGGAGAGATATACCGCACCTCTTCTTAGCATGTAATATCTAAAATGTAGACCTCCTGTAATTACCCATGGTGCACTGAAAACTAAACTACAGAGGCCCTGAGAATTCAATTTTAAGCTAATACCAGACTGGCCACTAGGTGGAGTTTACACAGAATACATGCATATGTAAATATAAAAATGCTAAAGGCATAACAAAGATATTTTTGGTGCTGAGTCTTTCTTTAGGCAAACCAAAGGAAGTAACTAATGTTTCTGGTAGCAAATGTTCAGAGAGTCCAATGATAACTGTGAAGCCCTACTAGAGAACAAGGAACTAATTACTGCAGTTCTGTTTGGGGATTCTGAGTTGATGCAGTCCAGAAGATTGGAGACAACAGAAGCAATGCCAGGTAGAAACAAACTGTGCAAGCTAGCAAAACTGTATGATGCAATCCAGAAATCAAGATAAATGTTGAAACAGGACCCAATGCAAGCTACAGAAGCCTAAAGCTTGCATTTCAAACACTATCACTGACAATGACTGCCTGCACAGTGAGGGTTTTATAGTGGAGATCACAGAGAGAATGCACACCTGCACTGCAGCTCAGAACTAATTGAAACCAGCAAACAGTTCTTCAGAGTGAGACACGACTGTGTAGTTGAAGTGCATGGCAAAGATTTAACCCCAATAGGAGGGCACTAAACAGGGAAGACAAAACAACTTCCAATATATCAAATGGATTTTGTAAACAATTTTTTTTTTTTACAAAATTGCACTTACAATAGTTAGAAACATTTGTGGCTGTTCTGTACCATAAAATAAGCAAATCCCTGTTCACTAGAGGAAACAAGTAAGCCTTTGGCTATGTGTTTTGTGTTCTTAAAGCCTTTGGAAAGAGCTAACTCTTCAAAACATGTATCATAAGTCTAACTTGTTTTCTATGGTTAACTGGGCTTTGCTACTTTTATGGTGGAGAACAGCCACAATTGTTTCTACATGTCATTGTCACTTCAATTATTGTAAGTGCAATTTTATGCATACATTTCATGTTAATAAAATACACTTGATTATCGGAAGTACTTTTGTATTCTCTGTTTAGCACTTTCCTTTATTATTACCTTGATTACTTCACTTTATATTGTGGTGTATTACTGGGTCTGCCTCAATTCATATCAGAATTGGATTTGACTTGGTTGGAAATGCTATGGACTTTTATTTATATGATCTATAAATGCATATGCTCTGAACTATTGATTTGATTTACCAGGAAGCACTAGTGATTCTTTTTTTCCTGTTATTTGCTACAGGGTAAGCATTTCATCTGGTACACTTTCTGCAACCTCTAGCACTGTATTACTCACAGCCTGGTGAAACTGCAGTAAGCTGCCAGACACCTCATGTTCTGCAGACACTTTACTCCCCTCCCCAATCTTTGTAGACCAGAAATTAAACTGCTACATGCTCCCTCCGCGTTCATTGAATTCCGAAGTTTCCCTCTCCGAACACAGACCGGCTTGGCATAGGTTCACCATTGCATGGTGCGATTAAACTTACGATTACGGTTTTAGACAAGCCGTTCAAGTATTTTAGAGGCAAAGGGGAGAAGAGAAATGGGGCGGTAGTTAGAGAGTGATGTGAGGTCAAGATTGAGGCTTTAAGAATGGGTGAGAAAAGAGCACGTTTAAAGGATAAGGGAAAAATATCAGTGGAGATGTACAGTTTGAAGAGGTGAGCAAGGTGTGAGAGTTGGCAGTGGGGGAGAAGGAGTGAAGGAGGTGAGACAAGATGGGATCCAGGTGGCAGGTTAAGGGAGGAGAGGATAATATAAGAGAAAGGACTTTGTCACCTGTAGTGGGGTGGAAAGAGCGCAAGAGGTGCTGACTGGAGGGAGAGAAGGGTGAAGTGGTACGGGTGGCAGAAAAGCAAAAAAGGAGAAAATTTCGTGTCTGATAGCCTCAATTTTGGAAGTGAAAAAATAGGCAAAGGCAGTGGCATTAAGGGAGGATGGGAGGGGAGAAGGGTGCATGCAAAGGAGTGTGTTGAAAGTGGTAAAAAAGTCATAGAGATTGGAGGATTTTGAAGAGCTGAAATACTTGAAGAAGGATTGTTTAGCAAGGGAGAGGGCTGAACTGTAGGATGAGAGGATGAACATGAAATGAAAGAAGTCTGCCAAGGAATGAGAATTTCTTTAGTGGCATTCGGCAATACATGTGCATTTGTGAAGGAACCAGGTAAATTTGTAAATGTGCAGTGTTAAGGTTGCGGTTTAGAGTGGCGAAGGTGGACAGGAGATGTGGGGGCAGCAGAGTAAAGAGCAGTGGTGAGGGTGTGGTTGTAGGGGGAGGCCGCCTGATTGGGGCAGGCCAGGGTTAAAAGAGTGGAGAGGAGAGTTTCAAGCGAAGAGGTGAAAATAGCAGGATCAAGACCATCAACATTGCGTCTAGTAAGTGTGGATATGGTTGTGGGGAGGGATGCAAGAGATGAAGAAAGAGATAAGAAGATGAGATGCTGGTCAGAGAGTGATAAGGGAGAGTTGGAGAAGTCAGAAAGAGCACATTGATGAGAGAAAACAAGGTCAAGGGAGTGACCAAGACAGTGGGTGGGGGAAGATATCCATTGTGAGAGGCCAAAGGAGGAAAAAAGGCCAAGAAGTTTGAAGGATGCTGAGTTTGTGGGGTTGTTAAAGTCACGTAGGACGGTGGAGGAGAAGTCTGATAAGAGGCAGAGGGGAAGCCAGGTAGCAAATTTATCAGCAAATTGATAAGTGGTACCATGGGGACGGTAGATAACTGAGACATGTAGATGGATGGGGTAGAGACAGATAGAGTGGACTTCAAAGGAGGAGAATAAAAGGGAGGGCTCAGGTGAGATGACATGAATGGTACAATTGGGGGATAGGTGGATACCCACCCTGCTGTCTGGACAGTCATGACGTCTGACACAGTGAGTGAAAGAGGGGCCCCCATAGGAGAGAGCAACAGGGGAAGCAGTATCAGTGGAAGAAAGCCAGGTTTCTGCGATGGCAAGAACGTTAAGAGAGTTGAAGTGGTCATGAATAGAAGGCAGTTTTTTGCGGATGGATCTGGTATTCCAGAGAGCACAGCAGAAAGGGAGAGAGGGAAGTGGGGAGATATGGATGACATTGACGAAGTTGCTGGTGTGTTGGGATGGGCTGGATCTGGGATAAAGATGAGGGTAGGAGATGAGGATGGGTATTGGATGAGACAAGTTGCTATGGTGAAAGACTAGAAGCAGGGAGAGGAAGGATAACAGAGGAGTGGATTGCCTATCAAATGACTGGGCAAAGGTTGCAAGGGTACTAGGAAGGGGAACAGGGGAGGAAAAAAGATAGCAATGTGTATGTAATTGGCTGACTGATATGTGTACAACTGGCTGACTGATTTGTGTGTAACTGGCTGAATGATGTGTGTGGATCTTGCTGACTGGTTTGTGTGTAATTGACTGATGGATATGTATGTAACTGACTGATGTGCATGTAACTGACTGACTAAAGTGTATGTAACTGACTGATGGGTATGTGACTGACTGATATGCGTGAGACTGACTGAAAGATGTGTACGTAACTGACTGACTAAAGTGTATGTAATTGACTGATTAAAGTGTGTATAACTAGCTGACTGACTAAAGTGTGTGTAATTGACATGTAGTGTTACTTCAGGGAACACATTTCACACACTCTCAGCCTGGACTAACTTTCTGATTGCAGGAACAAAAGTACAGCCATATTACTTCATAATACAGCTCCAATCTCTACAGACTCTACATTCTTAGACAGCCAGGGTAGATACATTATCTTGATTGCAACAATACAGCAAGCTTCACTATTGTGCTCCCAATGTGGAATGCGGTGTCCTCTTTAACGACTTCTTAAATTGTCACAGGTCTACAAGAACGGATGATAATAGGAGGCAACTTTAATACAGTACTTGTCATGAAACAGGACAAATCGTTCCATCCTTGTCCAACAGGAGAATCCCCAAACAATCTAGCAAGCTTTATGCTTTTACGGAAACTGTACCTGACATCTTTATGACGCATGGCTTGTCTTATATCCCACAGATAAAATTTACAAACACTTCTTACCCCCTATCATGGCTAATCGGACATTGACATGTTAGTTGTTGACCACCCCACCAGAAAATCACTTCACTCCGCAGATGTCACACCAATGTCCTGGTCCAATCATCCTGCAGTACTCCTGGATGTTGATATGCATATGGCTGCACCTATGCGACACCACTACCGGAAATACAGAAAAAATTATGCGAGTGACTGCAGAATTCTAAGAACATTCCCCCCTATGACCATAGTAGCTCTAACAGCGGAACACCATGATTTTCCAAGCAAAAAACCTATTTAAAGCTGCTTGCCTTCAATGGCCAAGTTAATCAAATGCTTTCCACCAGAGTGGCTAACACCCTGCAGTGGCTCTGTCAAAGGTATTATGACAGGGGAGACTAGACAGACTCCATCTTAGCCTATAAGTTTAGACCTAAGAAAACATAAATAGAGTTGTATCTGTAAAGATGTTTCAGACACTGTCCTGTTCGTCAGACCAGTTCCGGGACTTTTACTTAAAACTTGATGACCCTTCATCAAACACATTTCACTTGAAGAGTAAAGATTTCTTAAACTGGTGCCACGGTCGGCACTCACAAGTAGCTTAACTCAAAATAGACATTTCTGCTAAAGTGCTCAAGCAAACAATCAAAACTGTTAAGAATTCAGCTGCCCCAGGCCCTGATGGTCTCATAAGTGATCTGCCTCTGTGCTCACACCATTTTTGCTAAACCTGTTTAATTCTATCTTACTAAGCAAAAAAGTTTGACTGTCGCCACCAGAACAGATATAGTGGTCAAAGTTACAGAAAGAAGGGACCCCAATTTATGCTGAAACTATAGGCCCATTTCATTGCTTAATGTAGATGTACACTAATCCATTCTGATTAACTAGGATTCATCTCAGGATGCCAAGCTGCGAAAAAGTAAAGGAAAGCAAAATACTTGATCTATGCCTTCAACAAGAAAGCAACTCCACCTCTGTAATACACTGATGACATGCTTCTAACAATAATGAAGCCACAAATGTCACTACCCACAATCTGGAAAGATTGCATCTTCCCAGATGCACAGAAACACCTTAAAGTCAATTCACCATCATAAGATTCGATATCTAGGGACTATCACTGTCAATGCACTTGCATTCCCCCCCCCTTCTTGTATATTACTTTCTGTACTGTAGTCCTGAACGTAGTCTACTGTATTGTAGTGTTGAAAATAAATATATTTATTATATACTATTGTTGTTTCACATAGTGTGAATCACATTACAAAGCAGTGTTATTGCATTTATTACTATACAGGTATTCCTCACTTAACAACCTACCCATTTAATGACCACTCGGAGTTACGACCAGGTTCTCCCTGGGTCCTCATTGTTATAATTGCTGCTGTTTGTAGAGCTTTACTGTACACATGTTTATTTTCTGTTATGCAGTGTTATGTAATGTAAAGCAAACTAACAAAATACAGTTTTCTTTAGTCTATTTCTTCATTCAGAATCAATAAAAATGATTACAATACATGTAGGTGCATATAACAGTACTGTACTCACTTAGCGACCAATTCGCTTAACGACCTAGTCGTAGGAACGGAACTCGGTCGTTAAGTGAGGAATACCTGTAGTATAAGCAATACATAATTATACAACACATAATAGCTAGCATTTTTATTCATATGCAATCCCTTCCAGTCCAATACTTCACTTTACATATGTCATTAGTTTGCATGAACAATCGCAGTTATATAAAACGGCATCTGCTTTTTTCCATCTGTATGCAGTGCTGCCATCAGAAATAGTAGGGCCCAGTACAAATCTGAAGGTCTCCTCTTCCACCTGTTAACCCCCCTCCCACCCCCTGCAAGGCCATGCTGCCCAAAATAACCACATACCCCTCAGATCTTTTACCATTCACCTTGAAATTGCCTATCAAAACTGTTTGATAATAAATTGCAGGCAATTCCTTCCCCAGCACATATTAGGAACAAACATACTAAATTTACAAGAATTGTACAAGGAATTTGAACTCAATAACATCAGTCCAGTATATTGTTTTGCACTTTATACACAGCGGTGCTCTATATATTTATACATACATATTTTGAAAACAAATACATGTGTCAGGATATGTTGGAAAATTTGCATTATCTATTCTTCCACTGCTCAAAGGTAATGTTTTCCTGTAGCTTGGTCTACTGTTGTGTTACAAGATGCCTTGACTACATTTAAAGGATAATTCAACCCAAAACTGAAAATTAAGGTTTGGGTGTTATACCCCATTCCAAGAGTCCTATCCAGTGTTCACAAGTTTGGTGGGTTCCCCGACTTCTTGCATGTGCACTCTAACACTCTGCTGGTTCCTGCTTTTCTGTTTGCTACAATTTGTCAGTGTACACTTTGGCAGTCTACAAAATGAATGGGTCAGCAGGAGCGAGAAAACATCACAATGTATTGCGGAACTTGCACCTCCTGACAGTTTTCTTCAGACAAGCACACTGTTCTTCACAGACAACACCCTATCAGCAGGAGTGTGCAGGAGTCAGTACAGCATACAAACTTGCACAATGTGTAGGGGAACCTACAGAATCTTACAACCATCGGACTCCAGATAAGGAAAATTTTGGGATGGAGTCAGTGTTGGACTGGCCTAACGGGGTCCCGGGAAGATCTCCAGTGGGCCCCACTGCTCGAATGCCCCGCCTCTTTCCCTAGACGGCAGGGACGGAATGCAATCACCAGGGCCCCCGCAGGCATAGAGATGTTGGAGCAGCCTGTGCTGCTCGGTAATACAGAGAAACTTCCTGCTCATGCAGGAACTCCTTACTGTCGCTGCAGGGCTCTGATTGGCTGGCACAGTCACTTTGCCAATCAGAGCACAGACATGCCCCCTACCCATACTGCCATGGAGGAAGCACTGTAGGTAAGTTTATGGGAATGTGTGTATGAGAGAGAGAATGTCAGTCAGATTGTGTGTGAGTGTGTATCAGGGTGTATGAGACCTGCATTAGTGTGTGCCAGTGTGTGTGCGAGACCTGCATTAGTGTGTGTCAGTGTGTATGAGACCTGCATTAGTGTGTGCCAGTGTGTATAAGACCTGCATTAGTGTGTGCCAGTGTTTATGTGTGTAGGAGAAATGTATTGGTGTGGGTCGGACTGGCCCACTAGTGAAATCTCTGGAGGGCCCCAATGCCAGATGGACCTGCCTCCTACATTATGGTTGATGGACAGACTGGTCCCTTCCATAGGACCAGTCGTCCTATTGTTCTGCCGCCGCAGATTGTAATAATCCAGATTCTCCACTCCAGTCCTTTTCTAGTGATCTCATCAAGTCTCTGCTCATTACGCACCAGCGCACATGTGCAGAAGGGGAGAAAAGAAGTAAGAAGTCTTGGTTTGGGCTGTGCCGGATGAATGAAGGTAAGTGTAAATAGAGGGAGGGTCAGTCAAAAAACTTCTTGCTTCATCACACATTAGAGATACGGCATCTTCAAATGCATTAAAGTTTTGCAAGAGGGGACGTTCTTGTTCCATGTGGCAATGTGACAGGGGCTCTGTGGGCTGGCCCACTAGTCACATACTCAGGTGGCTGGCCTCACCTCCTCTGGTGGGCCCCTACCATTGCATCCCCCTGTGGTCCCTTCATGTCCCATTCCAACACTGGATGGAGTACAACTTCTTATATTACACACAAAACTGAAATGTTTTGGTTTCAAATATTATTTAAGAAAACATATCAAATTCAACATTTCGGTCACTATATAATACAATAATTTATTGTTATACGATATTATACTTTACAATTTGTTTTTGTTGTTACGTAACCAGCTTTAGAAGTGTAAAACAGTTCTTTCAGTTGTAGACCTTTGACCTAGCAGTAAGTTGCCTGGGAAACAGAGTCAGTAAACCAGAAAGGGTATTTTTAAACAATAATATGTTTTTGAAACATATCAGAAATATTACAATACATATTTGGAACAGTTCATACAGCTTAGTATTTGCAGTCTTCAGAACAATTGTATTGCATCAAGTTAAAAATGATTCCCCTCAGCTATACCATATACTTAAAAATATAAGAACCTATATAAGAAACCTAACCGCTTTAACAATGCCCTGGCAATTTCAAAGTTTGTTAACTGATAATTTGTGGGGTACAGTCATGTCTTCATTGTCCATTGTCCCTGATTTAGTTTCTCTCTGTCTTATCACCAAAAATAAAAATTATATTGTTAACAGCGTGGGATCTGTGTCTGAGGAATTTGTTGTGCAGAGCTATACAAAATATTGTAAATGCTTTACAGAAAAAATATTAGCACACCAATTAACCCTAGCAACATTTACTTTCAGTTTCCCACGTTTTACCCAAAGAAAAGTTGTGGTTTTCAAAGCATAATCTAGCACACAGAAATAAGAGAATGCGGAACAATCAGTGAACTTTAGAGTTAGCACACACCAGGTCACAGGTTAAGTTCTAAAGAACTACAGAAGAATAAGTTCATATAAAATACTATACATTTGTCATTTTGATCTCAATTAGTAATAAACAATGTTACGTTTGTTATTAGAGTAAATATACCAAATAAAACTGTTTGGCCATACATATAAAATAAGATCAAACTCTGAAAATGTCACCCTTGTAAAAGATAACAAGAGGTACACCATAGTGTGAACACAGCAAGAAACTGAAATCAAGGCCTGATTATCCAATAGACTGACTAGGCTGCAGCCTAGGGCGCCAGGCTTTCTTACGTGAGGAGATGGGGGGTGCAAAATTGTGACAGAGATAGGTATAAACTGAAGGGAGTGTTTGTTCGTGTTTGTTCGTAGTCAATGTACAGTGAAGATGTGCCAAACTTGCGCGCACGTCTAAATCAAGCTTTGGGCATCTTAAAGTTACTTGTTTTTCTGCCGTATCTCTTGCTCTAGTTACAGAGCTAGTCTAAATCCTGAATACTAGTGGAGACAGTCTCATATGCATGCTATAACATGTGTTTTGAAACAGGTGCAACTGTAAAAATGTATTTCATGTTCAGTAGAATTTAAGATCATCCTAATAAATGTATTTCATGGAATTTTTATTTTTTATTTTTAACTGTTTTGTCATTAATTCTTATATTATTGTAAGCTTGCGAGCAGGGCCTTCTCACCTCTTTGTCTGTTTTACCCAGTTTGTTTATTAGTTTACTATGTTTGTCCCCAATCGTAAAGCGCTACGGAATATGTTGGCGCTATATAAATAAATGATGATGATGATTATTAATAGGTAACATTAAATTAATAATTTTTATTTTTCTGTGCGTTCTTTTGCAAATTTATATTCTACATAGGCATTTGACGTAACTTCCAGTCTCTTGTGTAGTAGAGCAGAGCAGACCTACACCCAAATTCATCAGCGTGCATATCTTCAGATCCGTTACTTGTTGAATTTGGAAGTATGCAGAACCGATTTAAGTGCGTTTGTAAATAAAGACAGGTTGCGCACAGAATGCATGCCTTGATAATCAGGCAGTTTTGGTGATTTGTGAAATATATCTGAGTTACAAGAAGCAGTAAATAAATTGCTAAAATGCCCCCTCAAACTTTTAATGATATCAGTGTTGTTTATCACAATCATAATATAGTTGTCACAAAACTATGAAATAAATGTAACATCTTGAAAAGGGAGCCGCTAGGTTCTACAACCAATTTCAAATTATTCAATTCACCACCCCTTTTTTATGACTATACTGTTCTATGAAATATAGCACTTTACATTTATCATGGAGACTGATTAATCTGTAGATAAACACAAACCATAAAAAAATTCCACACCAGTTCTTTACCTTTGGGTAACCCTCAATCTAAATAGTTTACCCCACATACAGAAGTTTGGTAGTGGTACCCTCAGTTGCCTTAAATAACACACTTATGGTTATCTAAAATGACCCGATGAGTGTAAAAGTAATAGACGTGGCCAATGACAAATGGATCACCACTTCTGCAGTCCTCAAAACAGGGAAATTTGGTAGATCCACAAGGTCGTCATTTATGGGGTCAAAAATTTGGGTGAGGTGATTCTCTTATCAGAAAATAGCCCTATGGGTAAAACTCATATAGACAGCAATTATTTATTTCATATCAATTTTATCAGCAGTTTGGGAGCACATTTATTCAAAATGTGAAATTTTATTAAGTAACACATGCCATTTATAGTACCCAGACACATCTTTTTGCACTTTTTTATATTTTTAAATTTGTATTTTTGGTGGAGTGGTGGACACATTCGAGAAAACATAACGCAGGGAAAGGCATGTGGGGAGGTGACTGGCATGTATGGGACATGTGAAGTGGCTGATTGGCATGTATTGGGCATATGGTGAGGCTGATCGGCATCTGTAGGGCATGTGAAGGAGGCTGATTGACATGTATGAGTCATATGGGGAGGCTGATTGGCATGTATGGGGCAAGTGGGGAGGCTGTTTGGCATTTATGGGGCAAGTGGGGAGGCTGATTGGCATGAATGGGGCATGTGGCAGGGCTGATGGCATGTATGGGGAATGTGGGTAGATCTCACGGCATGTGAAGAGGCTGATATGTACGTAAGGGGCACGTGGTGAGGTCTGGTGGAATTGTGTGAAGAGGTCTGAGGGCATGTTGGCTATTTATGACTTTTTTTTATCCCCACTTCAACAGTTCCCTCCATAGCAAAAACAAACTAGTAGGTTAATTAGCTGCTAGCAAATTGACCCTAGTCTGTGTGTGTGTGTCTGTACTACATGCTAAGAATATCAGGGAATGGGATAGCACTGTTAAGAGTATTGGACACAGATCCCCCCAATCACTGCATTTAATAAGTGATTACTCTTTCCAAGAGACGATCTGCTTTTTTTTTATGCAAAACAATGTATGAAAGTATTTATCTTGAACTAGCATTCAATCATTCTTAATGGAGAGACATAAGAGAAGCACATACAGTTATACCTCCTATGAATAAAAACAGAGTCATTGACAGCTCTTAGCAGTGCAATACATTTTAGATTATTATGAGACTGAATTTCAGACATAATAAATTATTGTTAATGCTACTACATCACTAATTACAGCAATTGGATCTCTGACCTGATATACAGGACCAACACAAGGTATGTGCTTATGAACACTGATGCCTCTGAATGGTGTCTCTTAAATGGATTGGAGTGTCTTACTTATCTCACCACTGCAGTATCTGATATTTGGAATACCCAATAATATTGAGGGTCTCTGAAATGGATCTGAACATCTAACCTGACTCCTGGGTCACATCTGCAGTCTTTGTTGTAGTTGCCTCTTATAATACCTATCATGAACATAGAGAACTTACAGTTAATTATAAGTGTTTACCCATCACATAATTGTGGGGAATAAGGGATAAATCATAACTGCAGTGTAAATATGTTATAATGAATCCATTGATAAGTTCAGCTACTAAAGTGTAAAATGTGAAGACAGAAAGTCTGTTGTATGCGTATTTGCAAATTCCACTGTGAGAAGATAGGAGAGTCACCTATGGCAGCTTCAAAGAACTGTTGCTGTGAGAAATATCCTGACACAAGTTAGTTTTTGGTCACCTGAATAGACTTTGTAGGGCCGGTCACAGCTGGACATCCTTGCAGCCCAATTCAGCATTTTATAGGCTTATACAGATATATAGAAATATGAGCTTCCAAGGAAAATGTCTTCATAGTTCATACTTTGGGAAATCTGAGTGCCACTCCATACTGAGTAGAAATTACATCAGGGTTTTGAATGACAGGCATGGGTGGTATCCGGGAAAGGCAAAAATCACATATCTTTGTAAAAGGTATGTCACGTTATCAAAATTTCATCATGTTTGGTATCAAATGATGGACAGTCATAAGACAGTGGTTCCCAAACTGTGCGCCTAGGCTCCCTGGGGTGTCTCAGTGATCGCATAGGAGTGCCTCGGCCAGGGCTATGATAAGCAAGGCGGGGGACAACTTGGTAATTATTTTGGCTTAGGGGGTGCCTTGAAAAAGTTATGGGAACCCTAAGGGTGCCTTGAACTGAAAAATTTTGGAATCCACTGTCATAAGGGATTTATTAATAAAATTGGGTCTGTGTGACGCTCCACAGAAAAGTTAGGTCACATAGTAGAATTGAGTAGTAAATCAGACAACATGCAAATGGTGATTAAAAGTGTCACAGGCCACAACCACCCGGGGGTAGGAAGAGGTGTGGAAGTGTCTTTTAAAGGCTGAAATTGTCAGACTTTTTGGGAAATCAATTCACATTGATAAGCTGTCCATCTTCCAAGCCAATTTCCCTCGGCCAGAAAAGGCAATTCACGTAAGTGCTACTCTGAATGTAACCCCTTTTATCTTAAACTGTTTTGCTTGTTATGTCAATCTATTAATTGTTTATTCATTATTTTTTATATCTGTATGCCTTGTTCTTTTGTATATTAAATCTATAAATGAATATGTTGCGTCCTTGATACTCTAACGAATCCATTAGCCTGTTAAGAAGAATATAGCTCTGCCAAGTTAACCCTTTGAATGCGTGTGTGATTTGTTGATACATTTGATTAACAAGCTGTGTGTGCTTGCATTTATATTTGTGTAACAGTCTGGAGGTGTGAAGAGTTAACCCTTTGCTTGCTGGTGTGGGTCTTGCTAATCTGTGGATAGCTAGAAGCCTTGTGTGCTAGTGTGGGACAGTATATTGGGGTCCTATTGCCTGTATTCAATAGGTGGGGGCAAAGCTGAAGTGTGTGGGGGTGTGAGCGCAGTTTGGGACGATTCAGTAGGTCTATAACCTGTCATAGGTAAAGAGAGACTGTGGGCTGGAACCGTGTGATCTCATAGAGCAAACACCCCCAAAGTCGCGGCAGCTGGAAGCGTGCTCGTGACACTACCTAAAAGGGGGTTTTGATGTTAGGGTTATACCATATAAGGGAGGGGTGCTCTCTGTTATATATTGAATGTATAGCTATCACCTGGCCTGTGTCAGCCCCTGCAATCTCTGGTGTAACTCTCTCTACAATTCCCATCATCCCACGCAACATAGCTGGCCTTATTACTGAATGCACAAGTGACACGCATTGACGAGGCAGGTCGTTAATAAAGTTTGGGGATTCAGCTATATTGGAGACAGGTCTGCCACTAGCTTAACACCACTGAGCCAGTGAAGAGAAACTCACTGCTGCCAGGATCATCGGAAAGCCCCCTGGTGAGTCCATGCCCTAACATTAGTGTTCCCCATATGGCGGCCCTGTCAAGCTGGAATTGGGAGAAATTTTAAATATGTGTTCTTATTCTGTTAATGTCCAATTATACCATACGTGTTCCAGTTCCTCTGTGGTTGTAATTGTGTCTATACTAACTATATTATCTGTGTTCCAGTACCTCTGTGGTCAGCATAGTGTCTAAACTAAGTATACCGTATACACTAAAATAACTCTGTCGTCTGCAATTCGTCTGTACAGAGTCTGCATTGAATTTTTGTGGATGTTCTTTATTTTTCATTAAATATTTACATAGCTCTTTGGTGGGGAAATAAGGAGGAATTTACTGAGACCTTAGGGGGAGGCCAGTCTTAGTGGCACTGTGTCAAACATCCGTAGGGTTAAGCAAGATTCCAAGTGGGCACCACCAGCTCAGCCAGTGCTTGAATGCATCTACACCATAAGGAACTGTGGATGCAAAAGAATGCGCTATGCCCAGAGAGGACATAAGAGACTGCTGGACACAGGGCATGTTACTGGATGCCTCACATGACGTCTTTCTGTGTAGAGGACAATAAGTTGAACACAGGTCATTTTGTATAGGAACAGTGCACATTGCTGGGGATAACTCAGGGTGTCTTTATTGCCACTAAATAGTCATTCTGGATCTTACTAAGTATATTTCTTGGTATATTCCATGTGATATATTACTGCCTTGACATATAACATTGTGAGCATAAAACATTGTGTTGGAAATATTCCTTGGAATAGAACACCTTGCTGATCACATTACTGTAAATAAATCAACCTAGTGGGTATAGATGACACAGGTTCACGAAGACGATTCTGTGGCCCTGATGCATCTGCATCTTGACCCCCAGTCTGAGTGTGCAGCACCTGCAAGTCAGTGTTGTCCTAGCACCCCCGGATCAGTAAGAAGCCTTTTCTATTAACAGAAACCCCAATCTAGTTCTGATGGGCTCCTTATAATCACCATGGCTGGGCCACCAAGGAAGCCCGAGTAGTTGGGTGTGTCCCCCCACCTCTCAGTGCCCATACATTTATATAGGGTTGGATATGGTTATCTGAGGTGTTGTGTAGCTGTAAACTGTATATGATTGACATTTAGGTTGTATACACAATGTTTACTTTCTTTGCCATACCAGGTGTTCTAAGTATTTTTGTTTTAAGTAATATATATACATTTGTAAATGTTTTACTAGTGTTACACATTGTTATAAAAATATTTATAGTATCAATAGATCAACATGTCATGTTTTATTTAACTGTGTGGAATCTACATTGTTCCACAGCTCAAAATACTGTCTTCATTGAAGATGTTTGCTATTAAGGGAACTAGCAAGTAATAACACAACAGCGCTTAGACATGTTGGTGTGGAGTAAGATCCCACACAGCACTTAGAGAGTGAAGTCTCTAGCCGCTTGTTACGACTCCTACCCATTACATATGCCAGCAGATAGGCTGGCAATGGGCACTCGGCCAACAAGATAACGTGTAAACTTCCTGCAGCCGCTGCTGCTGGAGGACAGGACGTCACCCAGGACTATGGTTGCGTAATTCAGTACAGGAGGCGCAGACCCGCCGCCAGCTGCGCGTTCCCACTGACCGGACCGCCCTCCGCTTGTCAATCTGGCGACTGTCAGTACCGTGTCGGGGTGGGCGTGTGTTCGGGTACAGTCCCCCCCTCTGTCTGTGATGTGACGTTGCTTATTTCCAGTTCATAGCGATACCTTTTATCTATATGACCGTATTGCATGCATAGGGATATAGACTGGAAGGAGGATCCGTAGACCCGGTTGCATCCGTGATGGAGGGACTTTCAGATGAGGAAATGCCTTCTACTTCACGGGAAGAGACAGAAACACCTACCGAGGAGGTAAAAGAAAAAAGGCGGGAGTATGTGAGGGAGGGGTGCAGTTGTTACCTACCGTGTGTCATCAGGGAGATGGCAATGGCGGGAATCCTTTAGTATGTCCTAATAGGCTGGAACACTCCCCACTCGAGGGCCCTGGGAAGCATGACATCTGCAGGCCCATGTATGGCATAGTCAATTTACTCCAAAACACAAGTTTACTGCTACTGCTAAATAATTGGTGACAAATAGTAATAGCATCATTGTATGCATAATTACTCAAACTTTTTAAATGATCTCATCTACCATTTTATAATCTGTTAAACTTTTCTTTTTCTATCTAATTACATTTGTTCTTTTTGGAATTTCAGATTGTATTGAATTTCAGGTGTCAGCAGGTTCCATAGCATCCTGGTTGTGAGACTGAAGGAAGCCATTTAATCTCCCAGGAATCTACAGTGGCACTTATTAAAAAAGGAGCAATATCACCATGAAGTTGACTATGCAATGAAAGCATTTTCTTCCCACTCATATATATAACTTGATAGGTCTTGTGAGATAAATCTGTGCAGTGCACTTATGTATTAAATAGAAACTAAAACTTAAGACAAACCCAAGTACACATCTTGCTATTTAAAAATTAATGTATTTCTGAGGATGCCATTATTAAAAGTTCTAAGTGTAATACTTCATGTTTATGTATGGATGATTGCAGTCTTTTCCTTGATTTTGGATTAAGATGCTGTTTGTAAGTAACCATGTCTCCGATAGATTTCATGTGACAACTTACCGGACACATTAAAAATAGAGATAGTATTTTGGTAGAGTAAAAATAACTGCTGTTCAGAAATTTGTTTTACAGGGTTTTCCACCTGAAGCTTATGACCACTATTGCATTCCCAGGACCAATGTTAAAGTCTATTTATTGAGTGTTGACGCACATGATTGGTTCATTTAAACACCAATCGAATAATGTGCCTTTGACGCCATTCCAAATTCTCCCAGGAACTTCGTGTTAGGTGGACCGTTCTGTAAACCCTTCTGGACCTTTGTGACCAGCACACTTTTCACAGTTGTGCTATGTGTCCGCTAAACCAGAATATTTTTTTTTAAAGTAACTTTATCTTCCCAAGTGAATTTTACAGACAGGTAGGGCTTTGTTTAGGTAGGATAGTGAAATAAATATATTTTTTATTTTAAAAGCATATGAGGAAAAATTAGTGAAAATAAAAACAAAACAAAACAGTATGCACAATGATTCTACTTATAGTTACTTTGACTCAATTAGTGCAAGTTCAGCACGTTATGCCGAAAATGAATCTGCTATGTCTCCTGGGTATAGAGATAGCAAATATTTGTACTTTTACATACCATATGACTGAGCAAAAAGGCTTGGAAACAAAGGTAAAGTTTAATTCATACTTGCCAACTTATGAAACCTCTGCTCCTAAGATCCAGGAGCAGAGGTTATGTGACAGGAGGTAGGAGGGGGCGTCACTATAGCCATGCCTACATTCACAGCATTGAATAACAGGGGCGGGGCTTAATGACACCATTAAGCCCTGCCCCCTGCTATTCATTGCCATGATTATCGGCATTTTATACAATCCGGGGGATTTGTCTACTCTTCCAGGAGCCCGGGAGGACTCCCCGAAATTCGGGAGCCTCCCGGAAATTCCGGGAGAGTAGGCAAGTATGGTTTAATTTTAGTCTATATTTTATTTGAATGTGTTTTTATTTATTTATTTAATAACCAGAAGTCAGGTATCTACTTCTGCCAGTTTTGGTCGATTCATTGAAAATTAGAACTTACAGCCACAAACATGTCAGCCACTCTTACATCCATCAGTCTGGCTTCTCATCAGTTAGTGAAATCCCAAATCATGTCACTTTGCTGACATCACAGGGTCTATGTTTTCAATGGTGAAGCCCAGGTTAGTCCATTGAGCTATACATAGCACTCACTTTGAACACTATACAGTTATCGACCCATTTCACTAGACTTGTCATTGAGAGATGGGTACTGAGCATGTGGCTGCAGCAAGACAGCCATAACCAGCTTAGAGTAAAGCCTGCTTGTAGCCGGTATAAATCTACAGACAATGGTCCATAGACATGTTCATAAATATGTCTCAACTGAGATACTAATATAGATAAGTACACATTAACAAACTGCACATAATTCAGTAATTATTTGGATATTAAATTTAATAGAACTATATCCATCTTTGGGGCATATTTAATGAATCGCGATGTGCAGCTAAATATTGCCTCGATGGTCAGATGTGCATATTGCCGGCTATTACAGTAAGATATCTCTCATTTTTCTGTACACCTTTATGATACGTGAGGGAAAGTGAGCAGAGATTTCTGTAAAAACTCTGTCGCAACGTGTATCCGTGGTCTGTTCAGAAGACACATCACCTCGCTCTGAATCTGCCCCTTTATTTCCCTATTATAAGGCTCTCACGCATTCCTCAATACACAGTGTAAGCAGGTATTATTGTGAAGGCAAACTACTAAGTGTATGCTCACAACCATTCAACTAAGGCCGGTGTACTATCCCAGAACATTAAAGAATTGCATAAACACAACAACTTATGTGAATTCACAAATAGAACAGGTATATGGTTTTGTTGATTTAAGTTACCATGTGCTAAATCCATTCCTGGCTATATGTAGATCAAAATACTAGTTTTATATATAGTATACAATATATGCAATATCTGGTATCCTCAGCCTGGTAAAGTAGGAAAATATGCTTCACGGGGAAGGAGTAGTGAAAACATGCTGGGCCTGATTCATTAAGGAAAATAAGACAAATAAAGGAGTACATTTTTTCCTGGACAAACCATGTTACGATTAATGGGTGCATATTAGATTATTATTTTGCACATAAGTTAAATACTGGCTGTTTTTTTCATGTAGCAGACAAATACTTGATAGCTTTAGTTGTACATTGAATTTTAAAGTTGATCTAGGACATGCCCTATCCCAACTATAAATCTTTCATCACATTTTAAATTTACCTCCCCCTCCAATGCAACATGGTTTGCCAAGGTGCAAAGTTACTCCTTTTTTTAGCTTTTCTTAATGAATCAGGCCCTACATCTTTGGGGGGTATTCAATTGTTAGCGTTAACGCTGAAAAACGAGCGCTCCAAAAATATTACCGTTTATACGGTAATATTGCGCGCAAAAAACGTTAATACGGTCGTTTACTCGCGGAATTTCAGCTCGCCGAGCTGGAAATCCGCGAGTAATTACCGTATTAACGGTAAGATTTTTTGAGCGCTCGTTTGTTAGCGTTAACGCTAACAATTGAATACCCCCCTTTATGTTGAAACCATGTATCTTTGTTATATTTCTAATAAAGCACACATATTGTCTTATAATTGAGATTAATATGAAAATACATTTATGTACATTAGATAATCTTGAGTAAAATCAAGGACAATTAATTTTTTACTTTCATGCGTGAATGAATGAATTTAAGCGATGCTACCAAAGGAAGTCATATATGCCTTCCTGAAAACACAAACAGTAGCCTTATTGTGAATGTCTACCAGGTTTAAAATTTAAATACTTCATATGTTTCAGGTTTATTTTTTTGTCATTGATAGGCTAGGATCGTGTCAATAAGTGAAACACATAAAGTGCACTTGGTTCCTGCTACTTCTGGCCCTCCTCAAAGGAGGAAGAACCCCTGCTTCCCTGACCCCCACAACCATAAGGTCCCTTAGTGGGCAAGAATCTCTTTAAACCCTTTGCTTCTCCTTTTCCCAGTGCACAAGCTGGGAACCATTTGATTTGTCTCCTGGCCTTTAGATTTCCCGTGCCTAGCCGTGTAATGGGGGCGGGGAGGGGAGGCTGAACTGACAAGGGGGCTGACCTGAACTTTTTGGCGAACTACCAGAGAATGTGTCGGGTAAAGAGAGAATGTCTCAGTTAAAGAGATGCTGAATTGTCTATTAGAGGGGATGAGAAAACAAGAAAGATCTGTGTTAAGCAGACCAGGAGAAGGAAGAGTTTGTTGTAGAGGAGGAAGATCTACAATGCACAGTGATATATATTTTACTTTGGATGGAAGCAGGCCTAAAGCCCTCTGTAGATGAGGACTGCTGTGTTTGTCCTTTGTTTTTACAGTGGATGGTGTAAAGTTTGGGAAACAAATCAAGACCATAAACTAGGTAACCAAACTGATGGAGAAAAGGGGAAGTAGTCTGATAAGCAGGGCTGCATATGATCCTCTTGAATGCTGCTTGAATTACCACGTCAGGGTGGCTGTGTCTGGGTTTGTAAAGTTTGCACCCTCTCGTCGGAGGAGTTGGTTGAAACTGGACCGACATTCAACAGGTTCATGAGGGTAGTTGTAAAGAGCCTTTTCCCCCCACAAAGGATTTTGGTCCTATACAAACGAGGTGCCATAAATGGAACGTTGGCCTGTATGTTCAGTAGAATACATTTTATACACATTTACAGTCACAGTTCTACCAATATAGTAAAAATGTTCAATTGTTCTATAGTGACAGGTAAAAAGACAGTCATGATGTCCCCTCACACTCATGAATAAAGGCATAAATGAGGGATGACATTCTTTTTGTGGCATGCGGGAAGCAGAACAGATACAGGGAGACCACTGTCCGAGTCTAGCACTCTTAGGGGGGTATTCAATTGTTAGCGAGATCCCCGGAAAACGAGCGCTCTAAAAATATTAGCGTTAATACGGTAATTACTCGCTGAATTTCATCTGCGAGATGAAATGCAGCGAGTAAACTACCGTATTAACGGTATTTACGCGCATATTACCGTATTAAAGCTAATATATTTTGAGCGCTCGTTTTTCCGGGGATCTCGCTAACAATTGAATACCCCCCTTATTGTAGATGTGGAGGACCACCTGCCACCCAAACAGCTGCAATAGGCAAATGGGTCATAGAAGCGATGGGATGTAAAATTCTTCCTACATTGACAGGAGAATAGGAGGGATTGAATGTCTCATAAGCAGTGATTCGCCTGTTTGGAGAATGAAGGTTTACTGTAAAGCATGGTCATTACTATATAAATAGTTACTAATTTATTACAATGTATTTCATCACCATTTATTTATATAGCGCCATTGATTCCGCAGCGCTGTACAGAGAACTCATTCACATCAGTCCCTGCCCCATTGGAGCTTACAGTCTAAATTCCCTAACATACACAGACGGAGAGAGAGAGACTAGGGTCAATTTTGATAGCAGACACTTAACCTACTAGTATGTATTTGGAGTGTGGGAGGAAACCGGAGCACCCGGAGGAAACCCACGCAAACACGGGGAGAAGATACAAACTCCTCACAGATAAGGCCATGGTTGGGAATTGAACTCAGGAGGCTGTCAGGCAGAAGTGCTAACCACTTAGCCATGTTTTTATAGTTAGTGTAAACAAATCATGCCAAATAATGGAATTTTCCTTTGTTTCAGCTATTTATTAGCAAGAAGGGGCCATTTTCCTTCTCAACTAATGATGATTCACCCAGTTTTTCTGCATGGCTTGCTAAGAAAAAAATATATATTTGTAAAGGGCAACTGTAAAATTTAGATCTCAGCAATGTGACTTTGTTCAGCCCTCTACTTTAAATGTGCATATTACTCTGAGGTTTACAAGCCCGCCCCGAATACTTTTATTGCTCTTAGACTATATCACAGTGCCTAATATTAAGAGGTATAATCGTTGAAGCCTGAGTCTCCTACAGCGCCCCAAGCTGTGCATGCGGCACAGACTTGCCGCATGCCTATATGCTCCCAACCAATCCCCATCCCCCTTTTGTGCCATGTAATATGTTACTGTTAGTTCATTATGTAATTTGTTGATACAAGTCAGTATAAAGCACCTATTTTTCACATGTATGTGATAATATGGCCTCTCTGACTTTTATTTGTATTTGTCTTTTTTTTTGCTTTATTTGTACTTTAAGGAAAGTAACTGTTCAAAACATATTTCAGTGTTAAGCACTGTAGGTTTACACATAATGTATTGTTACGGTGTACAATAAGTACAGTGTGTTATTCTCTGAATTCTCTCATATTTATTTTATCCTAGAAAAATGACCCCCCATTTCAGCTGAAGCTCCCTCTTAAAGCCTTGCGTGCTGAAAAGGAAGTAGATCCAGAATACGAAGAAAAGATGGTAAGTAGTATGTTATCAGGATAACACACGGTTAAACGTGTCCCAGATTAAATGGTTTAAGGGAACACAATAGCAGGAAGCACAATTTTTACTGACAGGATGTTACAAGGAAAGTTAGTGTTAGAGCAAGTGAGGAAATTGTCAGTACCCATTCTTTAAACACCCAATGTTAGGTTATGTCAACTCTGTCAAAAGCTTTGGTTAAGCTTCTGGCTGATTAGCTTGTATTCCAAAATGAAACCTCTTCTACACTGTTAGTGTAGTGTAAAGCAAAAGGTTATTGTAATTTAGAAAAAGTGACAATGCATTTGACAGTTAATTAGAGCTAACCTTTATTTCTACCCCAACATGTTATGTACCTACCAATATATGTACAGATATAATGAAAAACACATCATACTTATTTTCCACAATGGCGTGCTCGTTTTTCTTAGAAATAGTATATATTTTTCTTTGTGATAATTTGTATTGTATTTTGGTCCCACTTTTCTTCATGTGTAATATTTTTTTACATTAAAGTGCATGTTCAGAATAATTTTGTATGACAAGTTCTATTTCTATTTGCAGAACAAGTTAATATGCTCTGTTCTAAGCCAGTGATGGGCAACATCATGCACTTCAAACCTGGCCTAGAGCATAATAGTTTAATGTCTTGTTTCTAGTATTCATACAATAATTCACAATTGAAGCAGACAGGAAGTAAACTTGTAGTTATATTCCGGCTGCCTTTACTTTTGGTTTTCACAGTTTGTTTCCTGACCTACCAGAGGCCAGAGAGAATGTAGGTTTGTACTATTTATAACCAGAAATTTGTACAAAACTGCTCATTGTGATCACAGTAAGGACAACTGTGGTTGACTTTTTATGTTTACTTTTGCCTTGATAATACAAGATAACACTCCAAAAACATACTGGTAGGTTAATTGGCTGCTGATTAAAATTGACCCCAGTCTGTGTGTCTGCGTGTGGCTGATAATTTAGGTTGTAAGCTCCAATGGGGCAGGGACTGATGTTAATGACAATATTCCCTGAGAACTGTTGCATTACATGGTGGTGCTATGAAAGTAAACAGTAATAATAGCAACAATACTAATAATAATTAAGTAATAAAATTGCTTGTTGAACAATGGATAATCTTGCTGTGATCCAAAAGTATTTCTCTGAAGTTAATAATGACAACCCTGAACATGAATGACTTAAGTAGGCAGCTTTTAGATCAATATTAGGACTATACTATCGCATGTTGTGACATGGGACTGTTCATGAATGCTGACGGTGTTATTATTATTATTATTATCATTTATTTGTTGGGCGCCACAGGGTTTTCGCAGCGCCTTACATAATACGAACAGTAGACCATACAGGGTAAAACATCACAGAACAATAAACACTAAGTACCAATGCTTTGGAAACTCCGGGCAGACATATGGATTGAGGGCGGAGCAGAAGAGTCGGTATGAAGACAGGAGGGGAGAGGGGCCCTGCTCATACGAGCTTACATCCTAAGGGAGGATGGACAAAACAGGCACGAAGGGAGGCAGTGATGCAATGGAGAAAAAGGGACCAGGGGCAGTGGCGGATCCAGGGGGGGGGGGTGGGGCGCACTGTGCAGGTCCGTTAGGCAGTAATAATGTGCTGCCCGGCTGCTCTGATTGTGTTTTAAACACAATCATAGCTGCTCTGATTGTGTTTTAAACACAATCAGAGCAGCGGGACAGCACATTATCACTGCCTAACGGACCTGCACATACTGTGCAGCCGCCGGCAGCCTTAGAAGTTAGAAAGGGGGGCGGGGCTTAAATCCCCCCCCCCTATATCGCCCGGGGTAGAAAAAATTTCTAGATCCGCCCCTGACCAGGGGAGAGGAGGGAGAACAAGCAGAGTGGATGAGGGGTTAAGTGGATGGTTGGTAGGCTTTCAGGAACAGATGAGTTTTGAGTGCCCGTTTGAAGGAGCACAGATTGGGAGCGAGACGGATGGAGCGAGGGAGATCATTCCAGTGCAGGTGTTACCCTGATAGTGATCTATCACTCACTATTCTAAGGTTTGCTCACAATGTGAACAGAGCAATGGACCATGGGTATCAATGAGATTATACCCTTACAGTGCAGATCATTTTGTTTTTATTTTATTTGCAGCATCTCACCTATTTCGCATAGTGAACTGAAATTCCTACCTTGAACAAATCTCTCTGTATACATGCCAAAAATTCTGTGTTCCGTCACAAAATGTAGAGAAGAAATTATTCCAATATTGAATGTTTGTGTCCAGATGTAAAAACAAATAAATCATTTTGAAGGTATATACTTTTATATGTCCTTTTTTATGATATCATGATGATGTGAAGAGTAAAAAATCAGTATTCGACAACAGTTTTCGGGGCATATTCAATTATTGCCGTTTCCCACAACGTTAAAAGTATTACCGTTATTACGGTAATATTAAGCCAGATTTCAGCTCGCAGCTCCCTGAAATCCGGCGTGAAAGGTACTGTAATAACGGTATTTACGCTGGTAATAGTGCGCACGCCCCGTTACTTTTACATGTAACACCACAATTGAATATGCCCTTTAGAATATTATTGAAGCATAAACTTATTTAGTATTGCAGATGCAGTTCTGTGTAAAATATGGTGATATTTTTTCCCCTGACTGTTGGTATGTTGCTGCCCTCTGGTGGTATGTGTGGTTTATTTCCTGAGTCAAATGATTGTTCTTTATTTAGACAGTGCCACCATTTTACCTAGAGCTTTACTGGCAATATTTTAAACAAAGACACACACTGCCATGTCTTTTGTGTTGTTGCAAGCTGCAAGACGCAGACTGTGCACCTGTCTTGTGTAGGCACATCATTTATGTTATGTAAGTAGAGTTCAAACATTTTGTAGAAACCAAAATACCAACACAGCTGAAATAGTGTAACTAAAGTGCACTTACTATACTCCACATGCTCATGCACACCCCTGATGGCATCTCAGAGTGTAAGAGGCTGCAACTGTCAGATAAATACTGCTCAAAACACTGGCTCAGCTTATGTCCATGTGCAGTGCAACAAATTTTGAGTAAACTGCACATAATTACAGTGCACAAATACCCTTGTGTCCAACTCTAAATTAACCCTTATATGCTCATTTCAATTTTAAAAAGATACCTGCCCTAAGTGAGATATTAAAATGATCCAGCACAATAGATCTTGATATGCTGTGGATTGCTCAATGAATGTATATGTATAAGAAAATTGTCACTTTGATGATGAAATTGTTGCAAAAGTACTATTTGTTTATTTGTATTCTAGAAAACAGACTGTTCCAAAAGATTTGAATTCCTCCTGAAGCAAACAGAGCTGTTCGCACATTTTATTCAGCCTGCTTCACAGAAGTCTCCAACTTCTCCCCTCAAAGTGAAATTAGGACGCCCCAGGATAAAGAAAGATGAAAAACAGACTTTGCTGTCTGCTGGAGAGTATGTAAATTTATATTTTATGAATGCAATGGAACAAACATACAGTAAATGTTATAACTCAAAGGTTGATGTATCTAATTCTATCTGTTTATCGCTATATAATAGAATTAAAATTGTATAAACAATAATTTATCACCAACAGTTGCAGCTTGGTATCGGGTTCTGCAGAGCACCTTTAGGACCTGTTCATCATTATCTGAGACAAGATGAGACTGAAAGCACATCCATGGTAGAGGTGGATGTTCACTCTTTACCTGTACTCAAAATAAAGTACTGGCAAGGCTTTTAACGTTTATGAACTACTATACTGAGATACAAAAACAGTTTTACTTTAGCAAGACTATGATAAAATTCAGACTGATCATTCCTAGATATATCATTAAGTACCGGTATTTCCTTTGTAGCAGTGGGACACCTTACTTTGAACACATATTTCTCAAATGTGCCCTGGAAGCTAGGTGGATATGTAGTGTTTTCCCCAACCTGGTATTGGTGGGTGAGTTATTGTTTTCTCAATCTCTTGACCCTGATGAGAGCTTCCTCAGGTTGACAGGTGACTAACTTTTTCCTAGCCTCAGAACCAGATATGCAGCTGACATTAATGTTTTAACAGCTCTCTTTTTTTTGCTGCAGATGGAGGATACTAACTTGGATGCACTCATAAAATCAAATTGTATTTACAGTATCCTTGTTATCAACATAGATTGTTATCCCCTAAGCCTATGAATGTCACTCCAAGCAGTATACCCCTTCATTGCTTGTCATTATGCCTATTAAAATATTATGTATCTGTCATATGTCAGTTGTAGGCTATACCCCACTCTGCAGCTACACAAGAAGTTCCTTGCACCTGTACTTGACCTGTCATCTTTCATTTCAGTATACATTGTAGTAGACACTGCTAGGACCCTGCGTGGAAGGGAATAATAGGAAAGGAAGGATACAGTTGTAATATCATCAGCATTGTTATATATATATATATATATACAATAACAATTGTCAGCCAGCCCAGACTGCATATTTTGAATGGCTATGATAGGCATGTATCCAAATCGGTAGAGATCATCAAACACTTATTGGTAAAAATGGTCAAATAAGAGATGCTCAGGCTCGGTTTTCCAAAAACCGAGCCCCCCCCCTGAACATCGCCAATCTGAGTAGCGAGCTTCCCGCTTCTTCGGATCTGAATCGAGGCAAACATCATTGTTGCGTCGTTGGATCTCACAGGCTTTGGATTCCATAAGTGCATTTTTTTTAAAAATACAGAACCAAAACCCGTGAGGCGGTTTTGCCAAAAACAAAATCAAAGTATGACGCTAATACAGATCCAAAACCAAAACACGGGGGTCAGTGAACATCGCTAGGTCAAAGCAAAGGGTACAAGTCCCATTATGTTACATGATTCTAAACAAACTGAATAAGACAGTAAAAATAATTCTAATACGTATACATATGCTCAGCAATGATCAATAGGAACATATGTAGAGCATGTATAATAAAAAAAGACACATACTCACCCTATGTTGTTATGTCTTTCCTGGTGTAGTCAATATTGGTATTACTTCCCTTAGTGAATTTCCGTGGAAGATTCAAATGTTCAAATGGACTGATGGTGTTCCCAATGCACAGATAAGTTCTGACAACTGCACAGCTAGTATATTGCACCACTATTGCACCTGTACTAGACCCTCAAGTGGAGTAGTTGTGAAGGAACTGGTAACATTGAAGTGTTGTATTGCTTAAAGTAAATATCATGGGTATAAAACCCCTGAGGTCTCCTACTGGTTTGGTCTATCGACTACAGCTGTCTACTTATCTGCACCGCGACATCACTGTCAGTGCAATGGAATCTTCAGTAAATATTCATTGGTTGAAGGTGATTTTTGATAGTGACAACATTAGGAAATAGGGAAGGAAATGTTTGTCCTTTTTGCTCCATATCTATTGTATATTTACTATATACTGCACCTGTTTTATGGTCTTGCTTTATTTGATTTTAAATTGTTGGTTATAAGTTAAAGTCTTATCAAACAGCATGCAAAGTTGAAATGTTGCATGTACCATCAAGTACAGAGTCGGTAATGTACAATCTGCTGTATTATATATTCTGTATCTCTGTATTTGTATATATATTAGGGGTAAATAAATATTCATATTAACCCATGTATGTGGTCAACAAGTGAACTTAAAAATATATACAAACATACTGTAATTCCATAAAGAAAATATTTTCGCAGTTCATATAGTGAGTACATAATGAGGTTTGGTATCACGGACCGGAAGTAAATATATCCTAAGGAATAGCCATACAGTAATGTTAAATGTTCTTTATAACTATATTGGATTTTATACAAATAAAATATTTATTTTGTACTTTGCATATCAGTATTTGATTCTTGTTTGTATGTCTACTTTTGTTTTACTTATACCTGTAACATGATTGGTTATTGTGAGTGTAAAATTGACCCTCTGCAACTCCACCCCATCCACCTTAAAAAAGACCAACATTAAGATTTGAAATGCATTGGAGGAGAGGGGTTAATCTATTTGTGACAGTCCTCTTACCAGTCCTAACATCTTTTGAAATTAATGTCCAGGGACTTGAAATACCCCAGGGAATTTATTATCTTGATGTACACTGTGACTTTCTTATCTATTATTTGTTAGGAAGACTTGCACATATTTTGTTGGAATGATTTGTTTTATTTATGAGTGTGCATTATATCTATCAAAAATGATGTCATTTTTTAAAAAAAACAATACACTAGATCCGCCTTTACATATGTTTTCATATCTGTCAATGAGGGAACTGAATAAGAAAAGAAAAGACAACTTCTGGAGATATATCGATCCATAAAATCTTCTACAAGGCTCAATTGAAATAATATTTCAAGTAAGTAAATCACCAAAAGAGAGCAGCACTTCTGGGAAAACATACACCATCACTTGGAGCACTTTGGAAGTGTGTCGAAAGGACTGCACAAACACTGGAAAGATTTGTACACTTTTATTTTACATTTTTGTTCGCATAGATGAAGTTTGATCACCATATTAATGTATTCTTTTAGGAATTACACTATGTTTGTATATATGTTTTGCTTATGTTGATCTATACATTTGGAAAATAATGAGCAAAAAAGAAGAGAGAAAACATTAAAGGATTACAGAAGAAATGAAGTATTTATTTTAAAAAATTTTCATTCACTTTTTTATGGGGATGCTGACAGCACTGGGATTCTTTCTACATTTTATGTGATTAATCAAACTTAAGCCAGTAGCCATATAATAGATGAAAAATATTTTTAAATGTGTTTTCTTATTGTAGCAATCGACATCGACGCACGGAGCAAGAAGAAGATGAAGAATTGCTATCTGAAAGTCGCAAAACCTCCAATGTGTGTGTGCGATTTGAAGAGTCTCCTTCTTGTACGTTAGAATTTTATTGTCTCTGTATTGTATCTGCAAACTGGGCATCTGAAAGTGTTTTTGTCATGCATATACCACAAAGAATGTTAAAATAACGTCTCATGTTAATTATTGTCATATTTCTACGTTCTTCTTATTTAGGTCCCTTGTACACTTTACTGTTTGCCTTCTTAATCGTGTTTTCTCTATCATCCAATTGGGGAAACCGGAGACCTGGGAATATAGAGAACCTGGGGGTAAATTTATTAAGCTGCGGGTTTGAAAAAGTGGCGATGTTGCCTATAGCAACCAATCAGATTCAAGTTATCATTTATTTAGTAAATTCTACAAAATGATAGAATCTGATTGGTTGCTATAGGCATCCCGCAGTTTGATAAATTTACCCCCTTGAGTTTGGTATTTTAAAAATGCAGCAAATTTAACTCCTCACCCACTTTCCCTCTCCTCGTAGGTAACTACACAAAAAAGGCACATAGTCACTCAATCTTGCTATGTCTTTGCTGGTGTAGCCAGTATTGAAATTACTTCCCTTAGTGAACATCTGAGAGCACTAGACTTCCAGGACAGTGATGAATCAGGTGTGCCTGATAATTTGTGGTTTATTAGGAAGAACAAACATTTGAATTTCTTTCCCTCTTTCCTTCTAGGTTTACTAGGTTCCAGGTCTCACGCAGTTTACAGACCGTCTATCCTCCTCCAGTGAGGACACGGCTAAGTGGGAGTTTCATCCTGAGGTTTATGCCCCTATTGCAAGCTTATATAAGAGCAACGCTATTCCGATTCCTACTGTTGCAGCCTCTAGGGATGGCAAGGACTGTATGGTTGAGACCATGTTTCGGTATATAATGTGGCGGTTAGGCTTGCTCTCAGACCCATTTTAGTTTTGGGTTGGGTCAATATGGAAAGTGGTAAGATCTGCTTTTGAATGGCTTGCCTTCGCGAAGACTCACGGCTTTGCAGTATCATTCTTCTTGGAACTTTACTTAGATGTCTTTTACTACTGGGCTTCCTGGAAACCAGACAAGACATCAGGCAATGAGGGAGCCATTCAGGCCATTACTAAAATCTCTTCCTGGTCCAATAACAAGGTAGATCAGCCCATTTTTAGTCTCAACTTTCTAAACTCTCATGTTCAGTACACAGATTCAGTGGAAGGATTGAGATCTGTAAAAGATTGCATAGAACAGGAAGAATTCAAGATGTCCACAGACATAAGAGATGCTCCCCACAGGTTCCTTTCTGGAAGGTCGTCCATGTCATCTCAGAATTATAGCGATGTCACTACTTTTCCAGTTTCTGACTTCCTTTTTGATCTGGTTAAAACTCTGCAAGTCTTCATAAAGATCAGGGCAGTCTTGGCTGCCATTCCAATGGTCCAAATGGGTGACAATCCTTCTCTTGAACAAGATGGAATCTCCAACATTTATTCTAGTTCATGTACAAGAGACAGCACAGACATTTGAGTCCCAGGGGTGGATTGTAAATGACTGCTTATTCAACATTATTCCTAATTAGAGGCTTGTCTTTCTAGGCCTGCTGTTCTCCTCTCAATAGAATAGAGTATTCTTGTCAAAGGACAAAACAGACTTCAGTCTGGTAATGTCTCTGTTGGCTCTTAATCGGCATCTGTCCTCCTTTGCATATAGCTCTTGGATGGTCTTACTTTCGAGCTATTCAGTTTGCTCATTTTCATTCTAGAAAGTTCCATATGGACATAATATTGTAAGGATACAAGTCAAACCATATCCTGGACAGTTAGCTCATCAGACTGTCCTCTATATTCGTCAGTTGCTCCTGCGAGTTGACAGTCTGAACAGGGGTTGTCTTTTTGATTGCATACATCAACCTTCAGGGAGGCATCAGGAGATCCTTGCAATGAGTGAAACTTTACATGATCTTGCATGTAGTAGACCATAATGTTCCAGCAATGTTGGCAGTGTTCAACCCAGCGATAGCCAAAGGGTGGCAGTTTTTCTCAGCAGGCATGCTCTCATCCTGGAGAAGGATCTGTATACCCATAAGTTTTTCATCAGATTGTGGAAAGTGGGGTCAACTGGATGTTAACATGAAGGCATTTTAGTTGAGCCACAAGGTGCAGCGGGTTTTTTCAGGGACAGGGTCCAATTATGTTTTCGGTAAATGCAATTTGGTCCTGTCGTAGTTTAAGCTGGTTTATCTGTTTCCTTTGGTGAAATGTTCTATCTCATTCTCTTAAGGTGGAAAGAGGTTCTGCCGGTAGCACCAGACTGGCCATGATGGTTGTGGTTTGTGGATGTCTGAAAAGGTGGGTACGCCAGCCTTGGTGACTGCCTTTAAGATAGAATTTGTTACTTCAGGGACTATTTCCATCTAAATTTAGAGTGGCTCTTTTTCATGGTTTTGCGGTCAAAGTCGTGTTTCTTATCTCAAAAGGGTTCTCTGGCAGTGGTTGTTGAGACCATGCTTAATTCAATAATGCCAGTTTGGTGAAGAATTATGATAGGGTCTGGAAGACCTATTTTTCTTGGTGCATGAAAAAGAGGTTTCCATGCAAATCTGCATGGGTGCATGTGCTGCGCCCACTTTCTGAGCATTTCATGATTTCACGTAGGATATGCTATACAAACTGGCATAGTACTCATTCTGCATCAGCCTTCATGGTTCACTACCAATGAGGTACCATTTGGCTTTGTCAGGATATATGGTCTTTTTTCATTAGATATTCATATATAATTTTAGTATCAGTTGATTTCTACATAAAGCTTGATGTCCTCTGCTATGGCTGTTCTTTCCTGCCTGGAGTTCCTATACAACCAGCCTGCAAGATAACATTTTAACTTGATTGGATTTTTCTTATAGAAACAAGTAGTTTGTTTTGATTCATTACATAAAAGTAGACACAGAAGAAAGTTGTATTCTATCATAAAGTATTGGAGCCAAAAGCTTTTTTTTTTATCCTTAAATGGACCAATATAGAGCTAAGATGATAAGTCAGCAATGGGGCTTAGGGAGTTTCTAGCATCCTTGAATATTACGCATTTCCATTTTCCCATTTGGGAAAATCATTAAAGAATTTTTTTTTTGACTTTCAAGGAATTATTTTCAGCCTTGAAAACTATAATTTGGTGTGGATTCATAACTTTGAGTGCTTGTACAGGTTAGCCATACCTTTCCCATGGTGACAATATTACACTGGCTGGGAGAAATAATAATTCCTTTTCTTGATGACATTGGTGTTCAGAGATTTAGCTAATTCTTTGGGGCCAATTCAATTCTGCTGAGAATAACGCGGTGTTAGCAGTTTTACCGTTAATACTGCGCATAAATACCCTTAATATGGTAATTTCAACGGTGGATTTTTACTCGCCGCTCCCTGAGCGGCGAGATGAAATCCAGGCTAAAATCACTGTATTAACGGTAATACTGTTAACGCCTCGCTATTCGCGGCAGAATTGAATCGGCCCCTTTAACTCTTTTTTTTTGGCAATGGAAGTAGCATGGGTTGGTTTTGGCTTTCTCTTTAAACAGTCACATTTGTCATGTTTCTGGATCTTCACTTTGATTCTTAAAATGATTTCTCCCAGAATTCAGTATAAAATCTTAACATAGTAAGATTTTGTCCTTTCATAGAAATAACCAGACTGCGTTCCGTATTATATTTCTTGAAGGTGGTTGGCTCAAAATTCACAACAGAAAATATCACCTTTTCTCTGTTTTACTTTTGTGCATTATTAAAAAAATTTTTTATGGTCAAGATCTTTTACAACCAGACTCACTCCCTTATCTCAACAAACAATGTGGGCTCTGATGACGTTGGGCGTCCTCTTGAAATTTGTTCTTTCCTCTCCAACATTGCTTCTTATTCAGGTAGTGAGAAATCGTCTTTTACCCTTATTCACTAAATTTGAAAAACTAATAAAAATTGAGTGTTTTGTTAAAATGTGGACAAAATAGAAGTGCAATACGATAAAATATCTACTGCTTTATTTCCTGCATGTGAGGCTTACACAATTATCTGATAAATCAGGGACACACATTAAAACATCCCACAGGGCTGTCTAAGAATAGTTTTGTTTAAATGTTACCAGTTTGCAATTATATATTTTTTAATTCGTTGATCTGGCAACCTTACCTGAAACTGATATTTGGTTCGGAAAGTAAATGTGTGCCTAGCCTTAGTAAAACTGAGTGTTTTAATAAGTGTATTGTTTTGAGGATGCGCCTGGACACATTTAATAATTTGCAGCACACCTATCTAATGTCATGAATTGATATGTGCACCTTGATAGATGGGATTGCACAAGCATTTGCTAAACAAGATTGGTGTTGTTACAGAATTAAAATATTTTGCACCTGTTGATGAGTGAAGCAGGTCTGGTGTACTACAGGCTAGGTGCCAAATTTGTCTTATGATGTGGGAGATATAGCGGAAAACATTAAGACAATGTAGGGCCTTTCATATCCATAAATGGGCCTGAAATATCCCCTGTACTACAGAAATGGTCATGCATGTCCTGGTTATAAAAAAATAAAACAGTAGATCAAAGTGCACATCCAGGCATTTGTAATATGGGCACCATACAAAATCTTTAAGAGCACCAATCATCATCATTATCATCAACATTTATTTATATAGAAAATTGTATCCCCTACTCTCTGTGCTGCTACAGTATGTAAAATGCAGACTTGGATGAACAAGTCACTCTCGCATTCATTAACCACATCAGTAGTTATTGTATTAATTTAGAAAAGGATGGTGAATTGTACATGAGCATTTCCTTTCTCTAAATCATCTGCTCACACTTCTGACGAAAGAAAAAAAATGACATTATTTTGGTTAGATTTTATTCATGTTAACTCATTTTGAAATATTTATCCTGCAGATGTAAAAAGAGGAACACTGAGAGATTACCAAGTCAGAGGCCTTAACTGGATGATCTCTTTGTACGAAAATGGCATTAATGGCATATTAGCAGATGAAATGGTAAATCAAATGTGAAATTTAGCTCTGGGGTAGATGCATGTCCACGTTTGAAACATTTGTCCCTTAAATGCATTATATTTGCTTGATCTTGTCCATTAGACACACAAGAAGCATTAACATCAAGATTAGTACTAAAAGGTTTGCAGTCTTGTCTGTATTTAATGTGGTGCATATTTCAATGTTCTAGTAATAAGCAAGGTGTATGTTACATAGGATTCAGATCTAGATGCATGCTATCTATATTTACTAAACGTCTGAGAAGATGCAGTATAGAAGAAAGTAATCTTGATGCTAAATTAACTGAAGGTACTCATATACTGGTAGATCCTGACACTTAGGGGCTGATCGCATTAGATGGTAAGTGCTGTACTACCCTCACTTGCTGTGTTTATGTGCGCTTTACCAGCAGTTACTGTAAAATTTTGCAATAAAATAACAAGATCATTGCCAAAACATGTGGAAACACAGTGTGATGCTACTTTGGCACCTCTCTGTTAATTAAATCGTCCTCTAATGCTTGGACTGAAAGGCTAGTTCTCATGGGTCGTAAATTAGTGCATTATATGGATGATGGCAGCACACCCATTGAGATCACATAGGACCCTTTAGTCTCTAGTGGAATGCTATCAGGCTTATTTTAAGAAGGGATACCATCTTAGAACTGTGTATAATTGTAATTTATGTTTAAATATGTTGCAACAGTTCTCTGCTGTCGAAAGCCTAAATCTTGTGAGTGGGGCACTTTTAGTATAACCTTTAAAAGCTTACAGTTAATAGCTGTTTTGTGTAACTAAGTTTGTGAACAAGAGTCTTCAGCTGCAACTGTTTTTAAAATGGCCTGTCACTTTTTATGATGCTGTAAGCAATTCATACTTAAGCTGGGTACACACTACAGAAATTTCGACCAACTTTTTATGCCGAGCGATTTTACATGCGACCGATGGTCCGATCACTCGGTCCATGGACTGCATACACACTAGCCTTGCTTAGGACGATAAAGGGAAGAGCGGACGTCCCTTTAGCGACTTTTTACAGCCATGTTGTCGTGAACAATGATTTAAATTTCGTACACACTGCAGTGACATTTGCGGGAAATGTATGAGATACCAAAGACATTAGCATAAAGGGGCAGAGCTTTCACTATAGTTAACTCCCAAAACAGCTTAAAAACAGAAGGCTACACTGTCCCTTCATTCATTCCTATTTGTAAACCTACAATGGCTACAGAAGAACAAGAACAAGCAACTGCACTTCTCCTGCTTGCTGTGGCAAGAAGACTGCTGGTACGGAACCAAAGAGAAAGAAGGAGAAAGAATAGATCTTGTTGGAGCAAAGATTGGTTCAAGAGGAGAGACACGTTCTCTCATATGCCCCTGCTACAGGAGATACAGGACAACAACCCACGTGCTTTATACATGTGTAACGGTCTGCAGCCAGACAGGTGCAATACACATCTATACAAAACACAAGCCTGTGATGTGCGGATTCCGCACCACGTGGGACTGGGATTGACATCAAAAATTAGTATTGGAAGATTGTCGTGGATCGGTCGGAAGTTTATACACACTACACAGCGGAAACGATATTGGAGCAAAAATATTAAACGGTACGACCAACCAAATGAGGCGACAATCGTCCATTTGGGCAGACTTTCGACCATCGTGTCACTGTACACACTGACCCGACTTTTGAACGAGCGGTCGTATGTCGGCTGTTTGAGCCGATTATTGGACGAAAACAGTGTAGTGTGTACCCAGCTTTAGCCTTTTCACTATTAACTGATAGTATTGTCTATAGCCCATTTAGCTTGATTAAATTTACACACATTTTAGAATAAATAAATATTGTCATCATCAATATTTATTTTTATAGCACCAGCAAATTCCGTTGTGCTCTACAATTGGGAACACATATAAATATAATTTTAGCTTATTTCTTCTAACACAGCCCTACCATTTATTTATGTATGTTTTTTATATTGTACAACTTGATGGAATGTATGTTATTTTGCAAAAGTATACTATTGTGTCTTTTTATGTTAGGGTTTGGGAAAGACCTTGCAAACGATTGCTTTGTTGGGCTACCTTAAGCACTATAGGAACATTCCAGGTCCACATATGGTTTTGGTGCCCAAATCTACTCTGCACAACTGGATGAATGAATTTAAACGTTGGGTCCCCTCTCTTCATGCTGTTTGTCTTATTGGTGACAAAGATGTACGGGTAAGAATGCTTTATAATTCTCCTATTATAAGTATACATATTTAATTATTAACATACAAAGAATTGCCAGTACCCATTGCTCATATTATGGAAGGCTAAATCATGTAACAAATAAAAGGCATAATAAACTCCTGCCATTGATGTACTACTCCAAATAACTTATAGTTGTGACTCCAAACCTAGTGCCTCCCTGTTTAAGTTAACTTTAAGAACAGCACAAGTGCAGCACATACAATCAGTATGATGAGAAAGCAACTACGAGCACTCTCTTGACTTTGCAAAACAGTATCTTTCATTATTATTAATATGAGAAAGGGAAACAATATGCTTATGCAATAAGAAAGCTGATAACAATGGCATACAACTTGTATACAGTCTTTGACAGGGCACATTCAAAAGCTGGTATTTTTGAGATAGTAGCTTATGACTCGCGCAGCTGCCTTGCAGCATGACAATTTGTAACTCTGGTACATAACTTCCTTTGACTTTACCATCATCAGCCACAACCTCGATGTGTGTTGCAGCGCCACCAGGATAGTTCAGACTCTAAACTAGGTTTTTTTACTGCTTAACTAAATATAGTTTACATAAATAGGTATAAAGTAGCAGTTTCTTTGTTCAAGTACAGCTTGTTGACTTTTATTGTGTGTATTAGGCTGCTTTTATACGAGATGTCATGATGCCAGGAGAGTGGGATGTCTGTGTTACCTCCTATGAAATGGTCATAAGAGAAAAATCTGTTTTCAAGAAGTTCAACTGGAGATATCTGGTCATTGATGAGGCACACAGAATAAAGAATGAAAAATCCAAGGTCAGTCATCTGTCAAAGGATTTATGTTGGATTGAAAATGAACATCCTTTTAATTAGCCTTCAAATTATTTCCTATAAAGGCAAAAATCCTAAGAAATGCTCCTGTAGATATGCCTGCATATAGCTGGCTGTGTGTTGCGGTATATTTTATGCATGGAAAAGAGATGTTTCCATTACATGCATTTGGTGATACTATTATCACTTATGTTTATTGTTTTGAGGTAAGTACTGAAAAAATGTGACATTAAAGGTTATTTACAAAATCTCTAAAAATAGTGGCGCTGGAAGATATGATTAAATGGATTCAGATGAAGGTCAGATCTGCAGCTGTGAAGGATTGGTGAGATCCCAACAAAGTGACAAACAAATAAAGAACACAGCGCTGGAACTGACAAACACTCTTGGTATAAATTAGTGAAAATTAAAATCTTTATTAATACACAGGGCATAATTGCACTATTTCATCCATATATTATTACTATAGTCTCCTACATAACCACATCAGCGATCATGCAGGTAGATAATGCAATTGGCAGATAGCACAATGTTTTAAATACCCCTGCAGTTAGAAAATAATTGCATAAATTGATATATTCCAATAAAGGGCTCCAGTGCACATATCTCAAGCACAACCCTGTTTAGAACTTGTTCAAGTACCAATTTGTGTGACACACATTGTGTTTTCTCTGCTCTAATCAGCAGTGAATGAGCTCCGTAGTTGAATATTCGTTTGCCTTATAGTAAACTCCTACAATAAAATGTCTTTGCGCTCAATACATATTAATGCATCCGTTTCATCAAAAAAATATCAAAATAAAAATGAATGTGTACACATATATAAAAACAGATATAGTTCTATTATAATGGTATACCAGCTTCACTTCAACCCTAAAAATTACATCTAGTTCCGCCCCTGGAGAGAGCATTGATTGACATTCTTGACTCTGGATGGTACTATAGCCCTTGTGGATGGCACTGAAGTTTCACCGTCCTGTAGACTGACATCTGTTTCAATTGTGCAGATCCAAATCATGAACGGACAACCCCTGGTGAGGTTGTCTCTCATCAGTCTTTGGGAATAACTTGATGAATTGACTGGATAGATGAATTGATCTGTTTCACTTCGATAGTGGTTCTATCTGGAACTCCCTCGTTGGAACTAAGCAAACTGTACCTTTTTGAATGTAGACCATTTTTCTTGGCCCCTCCACCAGATGAACCGATATCTATCTGACAGCCAATAGAGATCTTATATTTTCTGCAATGATAAGATCTTGTCCTTTGATAAAAAAAAATCTCTCTGAATTGTGTTGAAAAGCTCTAAGAAGATCATCCTCTGGGTGGGAACCATGTTGGATATTTGGTCATTTGGTCATATCTGTGAGATTCTAAAATATGAGCCGTCATTTGTGTGTAAACAAAATAACCAGCTTTGAGTACCCGTTCGTCCAAGTAAGGAATGAGTGTCATGCATCTGGCTTTTAAGAGAGTCGCCATTACCACCATGATCTTTGTATAGACTGTTGGCACAGACGCTATATCAAAGGGAAGGCCCCAAAACTGTAAATGCTGAGACTGGACTGCAAATCTTAGGAGGGACTGATGGCCCTCCAAGATTGGAACATGTAAGTCTGCGTCCTTGATGTCCAAAGGCATCGTGAACTTATCATTTTCCAAGCCATTTATCACAGATCTCAGAGATTCTATCTTGAATCTGTTGACTTGGGGATGTATATTCTGGTCTTTCAGATTTAGAATTGGATGTATAGTTCCATCTGATTTCTGAACCAACAGGTTAAAATAGAACCCCGATCTTTTCTGCTGATGTGGAACTGGGGTAACCACCCCCCGAGGAAACTCAAAATCGAATGACAACAGACTGTGTCTTTTCTCGGGAAGACCTATGGTGAAAAATCTGGGATGGGACTTCAACAGATCTAAATTGTAGCTCTGATCTATCATTCCTTTCACCCAGGAATACAAAGTGGAAGTGAAACACTGGTCCCTGAAGAGGGGAAGACAGGCTCTCCGAACAAGAAATCCCAGGTGTACAAAGTGCCTGTAATGCTATTAATTTATCTGAGGTTTTAGTGATTGGTCTCTTTCCTGATAAAGCCTGCTTTCCCTTTTGCTGTTATCCATAGTGAGTGGAAAACTGTCCCCTAAGTAAGTATCTCTTCCTCTTGCAGTTGGACAAAAAGGACTGAACCCTGGGACCTTAAGTTTTAAGAGCATTATCTGGAAGAAATGAGGGTGTGACTGATTATCTTTTCTAGCTCGGGGCTAAAGAAATCTATGGGCACCTAAACCTGATGTTGACATGTTGACCAAGTTAAGACCGGCATCCAAGGCTGCATCGCAGAGGTACAGGGACTCCTCCCTGATATGATCAGCCAAAGTCATTAATTCTGACCTTGATGTACCGGAGTGAAGGCCCTCAGAAACTGTTGTGACCATTTAATAGGCGTTATTAACTCAGGCCAAAGCCAGGATGGGTCTGAGGGAGTCTCCTGCTGCCACAAAAATAAAATATATAACTTTGAAATGGCCTTGCATTTTAAGTCAGAGCCAGCCTTATGCAAGGTGGCATTCAGAATTGGGATCGAAGTGGGTTTAGAAAACCTTACAATGGGGGTATCTAATTTGGACAGATGTTCCCAAATGTGTGTATCCTGTGGAAAGGGGTAAAAATAGTGAAGTATGTAATAAACTTTAAACCTTTCATCAGCCCCGGACAGACTTGACTTGACTCTGGGCCCACAACGGCTCCTCTGAGATGAAAGGGTAATACACAGAGACCGAGGGAGTATTCGCCCAGCACCCTATGATGACCTTATGGTGATTTATGGTGAGTAAGCTCTGCAATGGAAATTGCCATTCATTTAGTCCAAGCAGGTTCTCCAAGTCACTGTTACCACCTGTGGGGCTAAATGGGCAGACAGGCCTTATCTTCACAATATTATTATTATTATTATTATTAATATTTATTTATAGGGCGCCACGCCGTACAGGGACAGACAGAAACACGGTACAGGGTAAGACAGCACGGAACAGTTAACAAAAAGCACAGTAACTCGGAAGCTCAAAGTACAGCTAGATGAAAGGTGAGAGCCCCCGGGGGTAGATAGAGGGGTAGAAGGGCCTCACGGAAGAGACAAGGAGCTGGAGAGCAGAGTTAAGGTGGTGGAGAACAGGAGGAGAGGAGGCCCTGCTCGAAGGAGCGTACAATCTAAGGGGAGGGTAGGACGGACAGACTCAAGGGTAGGGGGAGGAAAGGGGGAGAGCGGAGGCAAAGACGGAGAGGGAAAGAGGAGAGTGACGAGGAGGGAGGTAGATGGGAGACTGGAATGAGGGCAGTTAAGTGGGGGACTGGAAGGCTATAAGGAAGAGGTGGGTTTTTAAGGCCCGTTTGAAGCTGGACAAGTTGGGTGAAGTTCTGATGGAGCGGGGGTGCTGGTTCCAGTGGAGGGGGGCAGCACTGAAGAAGTCTTGGATGCGAGCGTGGGAGGAGGTGACCAGGGGGGAAGAGAGGCGACGGTCATTGGCCAAACGCAGAGGGCGGGATGGAGCATTAATGGAGATGAGGCTGGAGATGTAGGGAGCAGTGGAGTTGGAGAGGGCCTTGAAGGTAAGTGTAAGGAGCTTGAACACAATTCTGTAGGGGAAGGGGAGCCAGTGAAGGGATTGGTAGAGGGGGGAGACAGAGGAGGAGCGGCGAGAAAGGAAAATGAGCCGAGCGGCAGCATTGAGTGCGGAGCGAAGGGGAGCGAGATGAGAGCGGGGGAGGCCAGTAAGGAGGAGGTTGCAGTAGTCTAAGCGGGAGATAATAAGAGAGTGGACAAGAGCTTTAGTGGCATCTTGGGAGAGGAAGGGCCGAATGCGTGCGATGTTGCGCAGCTGGAAGCGGCAAGATTTTGCAAGAGAGAGAATACACATGATACACAAAGGGCATCTGCCTTTGACTACCTACAAGGTAATTTATTGCAACAATTATGACAAGTGAAAAACTCTCTCCCAAGTCTACACAATATAGCACTACACGACACCTGGTGTCTTAAAAACGGAACCGTGAAATACTTCACACATTATTCAGCCCCTCATGGCAGTTATTCTCACATAGATATGATTTTTGTTTCTCACTCTCTCACTCAAACAATATTCGATGCAGGGATTACCCCTCTCACCTGGACAGATCACGCAGGAGTAGATATTACTTTTGATTTGATAAAACTAGCACCATGATCTCGCCGATGGCACCTTGATGACTCTTTTCTGTTTTCTCACTCAACCCTTCAAGAAACTAAGGATGCAATCAAAGATTATTTTGAACTGAATACCTCAGAGGAGATCGCGCCAGGTATCCTCTGGGAGGCCCAGAAGGCCACCATTCGAGGCAGAATGATAAGCAAAGCCTTCACAGCAAAAAAAAATGGCATCTCTAGAAATCCTTTCCCTTGAGGATAAATTCACCTCACTGCTTACCCAACATAAACTACACCCATCTGCGACTTTTCTAACACAAATTACTGCAGTCCGGGGTCAATTGAAAACAATCCTCTCTCGCAGGGCTTCGAATACCCTCAAAAGACTAAATCAGCAATACTATAGGGCCGACAAAGCCGACTCCATACTCGCTAACAAACTGCGTCAGAGGAAAACTTGAAGACTGATCACTAAACTTAAAAAAACACCCAACTCTCAGCTAGTGTATGACCCGGTGCAAATTGCTCAAGACTTTCACGATTATTACAAAACACTGTATAATCTCCCTGGGGTCCCAGCCTCTGTCAACGCTCGTGACGAGAAGATCACACCCTTTTTATCTTCTCTTTCAATGCCACAACTTTCAGACGATGGCCTTGCCTTCTTAAATGCTGATATCACCCAGACAGAGACAATCTCAGTGATTAAGATGATGAAATCATCCACTACCCCAGGCCCTGATGGACTCACCCCGCAAAATTGCAAAAAATTCGATAAGGACCTTGCCCCTCACATGACAGACTTTATCAATAAAATCTTAACTGGTTCCACTTTTAACGAGGCGATGACCTTGGCCACTATCGTTGTCATACCTAAACCAGAGAAAGACCCTACCTTCTGTTCCAGTTACAAACCTATATTGCTACTAAATGTAGACCTTAAGGTATATGCCAAAATTTTAGCTAATTGATTGAATGTCCTCCTCCCCTCCCTGGTTCAGATCAGGTAGGGTTTATACCAGGCCGCCAAGCCATGGATAACACCAGACGCGCTATTAACCTCATACATTCTATTTATTCTGGTAAACGACCAGCACTGATCATGGCGTTCAACGCCGAAAAAGATTTCGACCGAATTTCATGGAGCTTTATGTCTAGAATCTTGAGGTCAATGGGCTTCACCTGTAAATTATTAGATTGTCTGCTAGCTCTATACTAATCACCTAGTGCAACGGTGGTGGCCAACGGAGTCACATCCTCCCCCTTTTCAATTTCCAATGGGACACGACAAGGTTGCCCCCTCTCACCTTTAATCTTTGCCCTTTTAATCAAACCATTAGCAGCACAGATTCGATCTAATGAGGCCATTCATGGAATCAAAGCAGGGAAATCCGAACATAAAATATCATTGTACACTGACGATGTTCTCCTACTCTCTCGGATTCCGCATCCTCTCTACCCCCCCTCTTTGCAGACATCAACCGCTACAGTGCTATCTCAGGATATAAAACAAATCCCCCAAAAACATAAATTCTTGATTTCTAACTAACAGATATAATTAGATCATCCCTCACACAACAATTCCCCTTCAAATGGCATAAAAAAAGATGAAATATTTAGGCATCCATATCACTAAACAATACAGTTAACTTTTCCAGGTTAATTACCCAAAACTACTCTCCAAGATTAAAACTGACCTAGAAACTTGGACTCAACACCTTATTTCATGGAGAGGCCGCATTAATTCAATCAAAATGAACATCTTACCTAGATTACTGTATCTTTTTCAAGCCCTACCCATACGCATTCCTCTATATGTTTTTAAATTTTTTCAACACTACACATCACAATTCATATGGGGCATAGATCGGTAAGGGGTACCCAAGTTTAGACACTATTTTTAGCGGTACAACTTGCCAAATGTGTATTATGGAACTCTCCTAGTGTTACGAGCCGCGGCGGTGCCCAGCCGCCGCGACTCACTCACCTGCGTCCCGGCCGTCGCTATGGCGACCGGGGCGTCACTTCCGGCCCTGACCCGGCCGTTGCCGGGGCAACGAGAAGACGCTTCAGCGCTGCGTCCCGCCAATGAGAGGAAGCCGGGCGCAGCGCTCACCATATGTTCTAGCCTGTGGGCTAATTAATGCAGCCTATTAATTATGCTGGGGGCTGTGTCTAATTCAGAGCTAGGCTCTGATTGGTGGCCACTGGTATTTAAGGCAATGAGGTCTGCTGCCTCATTGCCGGTTATAGCTCCTGTGTTCCAGTCTGCTAACCTGCTAGTTCCTGTCCTGTATCCTGATATCTCTATTTGACTCCCCGTGTATGACCCTTGGCTTTGATTTGGACCTTGCTCGTGTTTCCTGTGACCCTGATCTTTGGCCTGTTTACCCGTTCTGCTATTTGCCTGTGACCCCTGACCTCAGCTTGTTCATCGATACTGTTGTCTGTTGCCGGCCCTTGACCTCTGCGTGGACCTGACTCCTCTTGCCTGGGTTCTCCCCAGCTGGTACGCACTTCACAACCCTCTGTCAGTCTGCGGCCCAGTCTGTCCCCACCATCAGGGGCTCCAGTGAACACCTGACTGGCAGAGTAGATTCCGGGTTGTGTTGTGCCGGCTGGAGGGGTTCCTAACATTATAACCGGCCCACTCACGGAGACGAGGTTGGAATGGATGCAAGTGGATCCTCACCGTCTCCGGCACAAGCCCTAGCAGCCCATGTTGAGTCCTTATATCAGATGATCCAGGGATTGGCTGAGCGTCTGTCTGTTCAAGAAGAAGCCGCAAAAGTGTCACAACCCACTCCAAGTTCCGTCTGTGAACCTAAGATGAACTTGCCGGATCGCTTCTCTGGAAATAGGTCCCTGTTTCGGAATTTCAGGAAGAGCTGCAAGCTCTATTTCCGATTGAGACCCCGCTCCTCCGGGTCAGAGCATCAAAGAGTCGGGATTATCATTTCCCTTCTACAGGGTGACCCCCAGTCCTGGGCGTTTTCCTTGCCGCAGACCAGTCCTGCCATGCAGTCAGTAGACGCTTTCTTCGAGGCGTTAGGTCTACTATATGACGACCCGGACCGTACTGCCTCCGCTGAAACTCATCTACGGGCCTTGAAACAAGGCCGGCGCTCGGCAGAGGAATACTGCGCTGAATTCCGTAGATGGTCACCTGATAGTGGATGGAATGATCCTGCCTTGCGGAGTCAGTTCCGTCTTGGCCTGTCGGAACAGGTCAAAGACTCTTTGGTGCAGTACCCATCTCCTACCTCTCTGGAGGATCTGATGCACCTCCATTAAAATCGACAGGAGATTTAAAGAGCGGAAAATCGAAAAGGAGACATCATCACCTCTATCCGGCTTCATTCCTGTTCCCACGGATGGTGAGGAACCCATGCAATTGGGGGCGTATCGTCTCTCCCCTGAGGAAAGAGACAAGAGAAGATCACAGGGCCTATGTCTCTATTGTGGCACAAAAGGCCACTTCTCCCGTTCCTGCCCGAATAAGCCGGGAAAAGAGCATGCCTAGGGAACGAGGGGAAAGTTCACCTAGGTCTGCAGATTGTCTCCCCGAAAAACGCCGTATTGATCCCTGCACAGCTCATGTTTAGTGCTCGTTCAATGGACCTGTCCGCCTTCGTTGATAGTGGAGCTGCAGGCAACTTCCTGGACATCGGGTTCGCCCGCGCTGCTAAAATTCCGATGGTAAAACTCAAGTCCGCTATTACTGTCTGTGGATTAGATGGAGGTCCGTTGCCTGGTGGCAAGATTTCCTGGGAGACCTCGCCACTACAATTAAAAATCGGAGCTCTCCATTCAGAGTCAATAACCTTCCTTCTTATCGATTGTTCATCAGTTACCTTGATCTTTGGCCACCCATGGCTTTCCCGTCATAACCCTGTCATGGACTGGGTAAAAGGAGAAATTGTCCAGTGGAGCTCTTACTGTACACAGTCCTGCTTGTCACTGCCCCTGCGGGTGATTCAGTCTATTCCGGAGCAGCTTCCCTCACAATATCATGAGTTCTGGGATGTGTTCTCCAAGAAAGCTGCTGACACCTTACCACCTCACCGTGACTTTGACTGTGCCATCGAGCTTATTCCTGGTTCCAAGTTGCCTAAGGGTCGCCTGTACTCTCTCTCTGGTCCGGAGACCAAGTCCATGCAGGAATACATTTAAGAAAATCTGGAGAAGGGCTTCATCAGGCCATCTAAATCTCCCGTAGGAGCAGGATGCTTCTTTGTATCCAAAAAGGACGGAGGACTAAGACCCTGTATTGATTACCGGGGATTGAATCTTATTACAATCAAGAATACCTATCCCCTTCCGCTCATCTCCGTATTATTTGATCAGCTGAGAGGTGCTACTGTCTTCTCAAAAATCGATCTTCGTGGAGCGTATAACCTCATCCGTATCAAGGAGGGAGACGAGTGGAAGACGGCATTCAATACGCACTCTGGCCATTATGAATACTTGGTTATGCCGTTCGGTCTTAGCAATGCACCTGCAGTATTCCAGGACTTAATCAATGAGGTTCTTCGGGACTTTCTTGGTAGTTTCGTGGTCGTCTATTTAGATGATATCCTCATCTATTCCAGATCTCTGTCTGTACATCAGAATCACGTTAAACAAGTTCTATGAAGACTGCGAGAGAACCACCTTTACGCCAAACTAGAAAAGTGTGAGTTCGAGGTGCAGAAAGTATCCTTTTTAGGTTACATAATCTCTTCTGAGGGATTCTCCATGGATCCAACTAAGGTTCAGGCTATTCTAGATTGGGTGCAACCAAACAACCTTAAGGCGGTGCAGAGGTTTCTGGGCTTCTCCAATTATTATAGAAGGTTCATTCCAGGTTTTGCGGACATCGTGGCTCCCATTGTCGCCCTAACCCGTAAAGGAATGGATCCAACTAATTGGTCGCCTCAAGCTGTAGCCTCATTCGAAAGCCTGAAAAAAGCCTTTGTCTCCGCTCAGGTCCTTAGACACCCGGATCCAGCTAAATCATTTGTTCTTGAGGTCGACGCCTCTGACGTCGGTGCTGGGGCTATACTATCACAGAAGGACCCTCATACTAATCGTCTACACCCGTGTGCCTATTTCTCCCGCCAGTTCTCTTCAGCAGAAGCCAACTATGATGTCGGGAATAGGGAACTGTTGGCAATCAAATGGGCCTTCGAGGAGTGGCGACATTGGCTGGAGGGTGCTCCACATCAGATCTCTGTCATTACCGACCACAAGAACTTGCAATATATACAATCGGCCAAACGTCTAAATCCCAGACAGGCCCGTTGGTCGTTATTCTTTACCCGGTTCAATTTCCTGATCACCTATCGACCGGGTTCCAAAAATGTCCGGGCAGATGCTCTGTCCAGAAGTTTCTTGGCACACCACGTTCCAGTTTCGAACCCAGAGCCTATTATTCCTCCTTCCATAATCCATGTTGGATTAACCCAAGATCTGAGTATCACACTTAAGAGATTCCAGAAATTAGCCCCTGATACTACTCCGGAACAACGTCTTTTTGTTCCAGTCCATCTAAGGAAGGCGGTTCTTGCAGAGGCGCATAATAGTAGGTCTGCTGGACACCCTGGAGTTTATAATACGCTGGAGATCCTTTCCCGTACGGTCTGGTGGCCATCCTTGTCCGCTGATGTCAAGAGTCATGTCCTCTCGTGTGAAATTTGTGCCAGGAACAAAGTCCCCAGGACTCGCCCGGTGGGTCAATTGCTTCCATTGCCCATTCCTGCAAAACCTTGGACACATTTGTCCATGGATTTTATTGTTGATTTGCCACCTTCTGCAGGACATAATACTATTTGGGTTGTGGACCGTTTCAGTAAAATGGCACATTTCATCCCATTAACCAGGCTTCCTACAGCTCGAGATCTGGCCATTCTCTTCATACAACATGTTTTCCGGCTCCATGGACTTCCGTCCGATATTGTTTCTGATCGTGGTTCACAATTCATAGCACAATTCTGGAAATCCTTCTGCACCCTCCTCGGAATCCGGATCAGTCTGTCATCTGCATACCACCCTCAGTCTAACGGGCAAACTGAAAGGGTTAACCAAGCACTTGAACAGTTCCTCCGATGTTATTCCTCAGAATTCCATGACAACTGGTCATCTTTGCTGCCTTGGGCAGAGTTTGCCTACAATAACTCATCTCACTCATCTACTCAAACTTCCCCGTTCTACTGTAACTTCGGTTTCCATCCCAGGTCTAATTCTCTGTACTCTCTCAAATCTGCTGGTATTCCGGAGATTCATTCCACAGCTGCTGATCTGAAAGTAATTTGGGGGAAAGTTCAGTCCTCCTTGAAAAAATCCTCATTGTCGGCCAAAATTTTTTCGGATCGCCACCATACCACCTGCCCATTCAAAGTGGGCCAGAAAGTATGGCTATCAACTAGAAATCTTAGGGTCAGACAGCCTTGTAAAAAACTAGGGCCTAAATTTATTGGGCCGTTCATGATTACCAAACAGATCAATCCGGTAGCTTTTAGATTGAAGATTTCTAGTTCACTAAAAATTCCGAACACATTTCATTGTTCATTGTTGAAGCCGGTATTGTATCCTAGCCAATCCTCAACTGTGCCTGGGGGAAGTTCGAGTAAGCCACTAAGATATGTGGTTCAAAGTATTTTAGATTCCAAAAAAGTGCAAGGACAGGTGCACTTCCTGGTGCAGTGGAGGAACCGCGGGTTAGAAGAGCGATCTTGGGTTCCGCGAAGACAACTCCATGCCCCTAAACAATTGAAGGAATTCTTCAGGAGGTTCCCAAGAAAACCTGGATGTCGGGGTCCCTCGACCCCTCCTCAAGGGGGGGGTACTGTTACGAGCCGCGGCGGTGCCCAGCCGCCGCGACTCACTCACCTGCGTCCCGGCCGTCGCTATGGCGACCGGGACGTCACTTCCGGCCCTGACCCGGCCGTTGCCGGGGCAACGAGAAGACGCTTCAGCGCTGCGTCCCGGCAATGAGAGGAAGCCGGGCGCAGCGCTCACCATATGTTCTAGCCTGTGGGCTAATTAATGCAGCCTATTAATTATGCTGGGGGCTGTGTCTAATTCAGAGCTAGGCTCTGATTGGTGGCCACTGGTATTTAAGGCAATGAGGTCTGCTGCCTCATTGCCGGTTATAGCTCCTGTGTTCCAGTCTGCTAACCTGCTAGTTCCTGTCCTGTATCCTGATATCTCTATTTGACTCCCCGTGTATGACCCTTGGCTTTGATTTGGACCTTGCTCGTGTTTCCTGTGACCCTGATCTTTGGCCTGTTTACCCGTTCTGCTATTTGCCTGTGACCCCTGACCTCAGCTTGTTCATCGATACTGTTGTCTGCTGCCGGCCCTTGACCTCTGCGTGGACCTGACTCCTCTTGCCTGGGTTCTCCCCAGCTGGTACGCACTTCACGACCCTCTGTCAGTCTGCGGCCCAGTCTGTCCCCACCATCAGGGGCTCCAGTGAACACCTGACTGGCAGAGTAGATTCCGGGTTGTGTTGTGCCGGCTGGAGGGGTTCCTAACACCTAGCTCCTCCAGAGTTTGGGTCTCGATTGAAGCAGAAAGCTTTGGTATCTCATCCGCCTCCTCTCTCCTATGGCACCCTCGAGCTGGTCATCCACAGTCTGCTTCTTATCACCCAATTGTAGCACACTCGTTAACCCTCTGGGAGCGAGCAAACGCAAAATTTAAGCTCACCCCTGCTCCCAGCCTGATCATCAATCACACTCTTTGATAACCCTAAATTTCCACCAGGATGTATAATACCATCTTTCGAGCATTGGAAGCGGAATGATATTCGCTACCTCAACGATATCACCAAAGACACCTCTTTTCCCTCATTTGGTGACTTAAAAACAAAACTTAAAACCCCAAACACACACTTTTTCCAGTACCTACAATTACGACATTTTCATTCTACCACTAAATTAAATTTAAGTAGTAGGCTGTTGACCTTTTTCGAGTCGCTTTCCCTCCAACAGTCCTCTACTAAAGGTTTCATTTCCCTACTATACTGGGAACTCAGGGTTCACGACTCCAACAATCGAGATTCTCGAGAGTGGACTTGGGAGAAGGACCTGGGAGAGCCACTAGATAATGAAGACTGTGAGGAAATAACAACTAACACAGCCTCCAGTTCTGTGTAAAAAAAAATGAAAATGCATATAAACTTCTTTATAGATGGTACATGATCCCAACCAAACTACAAAAAATCTTTCCAGACTCGTCCAGCACATGCTGGCGGTGTTGCGGGACAGAAGGATCCTTCCTCCATATTTGGTGGCAATGTCCCAAACTCGTCCTGTTCTGGATGGAACTTCGGAACTTTGCATCACAGCTACTCAAACTTGACATCCCTTACTCTCCTAGGTTTTTCCTCCTCCCTCTTGGGATTCCATCTGCTACCAAACATCAAATGAAGATTGTCACGAACAGCACTCACCTGAGTCTGCGTGACGCTTACGTGACACAGGGTTAACCACACAACAACCACTTGGTATGTCTAAAATGATTAAATACTTCCCTATCTATGCCACACACTAGCTTTGCGATACTAATTACCACCACCAAGGTTTTTTCGGATAAGAGCTGACACTCTTATTTAGGAAGCCTTCGGTTCTCCCTAGCATCAATCCAACACAATTTACTTTAATCAGAGTTCACTTAAACCACAAGGTTTGCACAGTTTCAATTAGGTAGCGTCTGGACCAAACTGTCGCGTGAATTCATAAGAACACAGAGACTAGAACTTATTAAGTGTAATTTAATATGGAAGACACATCCACAATGCTTAAGAAAAAAAGATAATAAAATGACATACAAATATAGTGCAATTGTTTCTTATAAAATAAAAAGGATAAAACACAGAATTGATACCTCACTTAGAATCAAGTTTGTGGTGCCAGGAGGAGCAGGAAAAAATGGAACCTCTTCAATTACTCCCTCAGAAGAAGAACCCAGAGTTACATTTTCAATACAGTTTTAAAGTCAAGCTACAGGGCCCCCCAGCCCCCTTCCCTGTGAGGTCAGAACCAACAGGAGGGGAGAATGCAAATTAGGGTCTTATGACTTTGCTGTTTGAATACCTCTAAGTCAAGTTTTCTTTACACCGTCCTAACTTTTCAACAGTATGGTTTACGAACATGATTTTACCTTCACACAACAGGTCCTAAGTTTCCCTTCATCTGCATACCACACATGCCTCTGGTATGTATGATATTGGAGAAAATGATATGATCTTTTCCTGTGCCCTTATTCAGCTTGAATCTGTCATTAACATACAACCCAGTCTCTGCAGTCGGCCTGTCTGGGGCCTCCCAAACATGTGTGAGATTTCATTGTCTTGCAAGAGATCTCCTCAAAGGCATTCACATTTGCCATCCTGCCATAAATGGTATAAGGTGCTATCCTTATCTACCAGCCCCCCTGGGTGGTTTAACACCCACAAAACCCATTGATCTAACAGCTTCTAAGAGCACCAGGTCACACTATTTCTAGGAAGTAATACACAAACATATATTTGCAGATTTATGCCTAAACATTAGCTTGCACATGACAAAGATGTTTTGTCACATAGTCTCTGCTGCCCTCTGTCAAATTTGGATTTGATGCAGCCTCTTGCACCAACACTGCAAACGATTATCGGCAGAATATGGTACACGTATCAAATGGAATACATGACATGTATCATCCGCGATACCTCTAAATCATTTAATAGGGTGTGGGCACCGTGGACCTCATACTTCCAAATCCAAACTCCTTTCGTAACGTGACTTTACATTATCGCTCCATCTGGATCCTTTCTTCCTACCCCCACTCCCAACCCTCTTTTCTATATTGTACCCCACTCCTTTCTTCCTTTCATCCTCGCCACACCGCCTCCCTTCTCCGCTCTCTCTTCTCTAACTCTGTTCATTAATATTTCTTCTTTCTCTCTTTATTGAAAAATGTTATGTGACGCTATATGTTTTATTGCATATATATTCACTTGCTGTTTGCAACACATTGCATCACAGAATGATACTTATTATTGACCTTTGCAAATATAAAATCTTAAAAAACAAAACAAAAAACTCTCCTGAACAGATACAGTTACGATATTACTCCTTTTGTCTGACATTACAGGACAAAGGGAGTTAAGTGGACAGCTGTAGTACTTTCAGACTATGGGAGAGTAAAACTACCAGACAGACAATACAGAATGATATATCTCGCAGTCACTGAAATGATCCCCCTGATTTCTGGCAGAAGACAGAGAGTAGGGAAAAAGCAGCAGCCCTTATCTGTCTTTAGTGTCTGCCAGCCTTTAGGTAGGCTTTCCTATATGGGGATATAGAAGGGAGGAGCTAAGACTTCAGTGAGAATTTCTTAATGTACCCAAACTCTTGCATGCACCTCTATACCCCTTGGTTCCAGTATCCCCCAGTGGATGCTAGAGAAAGTTGGTTGAACCGTTTCTTTTAACATTTTTTTACTCTTTCTAGGTGTAGATTGATTTTTCAGGGGCAATTCTATGAAAAGTGGGTGTGACCTTTTAAAGCACTTGGATGATATTATGGCCACCAGTGTGTCATAAACTTGTAGAACTAGCGGAAGAGGTCTTCACCTTTAGCAGCCGCCTTTCTCATAGAGTCTGGTTATTCTCACAGGTACTTGGATGCCCCCAAGTCTTACACTCAGTGTAGTAAAAGTTTATGGTCACACAGCAGCACACAGGAACGGTAGGTAATACACGGAGAAGGGACAGGCCTGAGGTTTGCGGACTGGACAGAGATGATAATGTCCGACTGACGGAGCACAGACGGGGACGTCAGTTACAAGCAGGGTCAGGGCCACAGGCAAAGGTTCAGAGTCCGGGTACAGGCAGAAGGTCAGGGCCACAGGCAAAGGTTAAAAGTCTCCGGGTACAGGCAGAGGTCATACACAGAAAAGCAATCCAAGGTTAATCACCAACACAGCACAGAAGCAGGTAGCAAACTGGAACAGAACGCTATAACCGGCAGTGAGGTTCAGACCTCACTGCCTTAGTGCCTTAAATAGTACTGGTGGTCAATGGGCATGCAGTGTGCCCAGGTGCATAATCAGCCAGATGGCTGCAATAATAATAAATCTAATCAGCCATGGTGGCTGAGTCTATAGAGACCTGCGCATTCGCGCCCGGCTGTTTGACAGCTGGCCAGGCGCGGCGACAGGGAGCCTCAAGCGTCTCGGTTGTTGCCTAGGCAACCGGGACGAGCGAGCTGGAAGTGACGTCCCGCTCGTCATGGAGACGCCAGCAACAGGAAGCAGAGAATCGCGGCAGTGGCCGCGGCCGCCTTGGCTGCTAACAGATGATAGATAGGTCCACTTCCACCTATTTATGAAGCAGTGTGCTAAGTGTGCTACATGGACCTTAATTATTGACAGAATAATTGTCTATTATTTGGCATAGTCTATGTTTGTCATGCTTAGATCTCACACATTTATTATAATGATATTGAAATAATTATTTCTATTTTAGCTGTCTGAGATTGTTCGTGAGTTTAAGACCACAAATCGGTTATTGTTGACAGGCACTCCCCTACAGAATAACCTTCATGAGTTGTGGGCATTACTCAATTTCCTTCTACCTGATGTGTTTAATTCATCAGAGGTAAGTTTAATTTCTTTCTAACCTGGTTATGTGAATTAGAACATAAATGAAATGCATAGGTAATGTGTGCTGGCTGATATTCCCAACCATAATTTACTTTTGACAGATACTATAACTGGCACATATTAAATGGACTTGTGGTCTCTAACTTTTATTTATTCATGCCTGGCTCTCTGCCTTTAATAATAAATTCCTAATTAGCATTTACTATTTACTTATGAGTGTAATGGACTTTCGTTAGTTAGAAAGTCTTTAAATAGTAGGAAGTGAGTGTAAAGACATAAAATGTCAGTTCAACATGACTTTTTATCCACTATGATATATATAAATTGCATTTTACAAAATGCAGACTTTGTTGTCTATAGGAATGCTTCATAGCAATCCATTGCAGTGCATACAGAAAATGAATTGATTCACATAGCTTAGTACAGAAGAAGATGGCATAAGCAAGCTTATTAAATGCCACACATTGAAAAGTGATGCTTGTAGAGTCTCCACTCAGACACTAGCCAGTATGGATATTTTTTTTTGCTTTCTCTGTTCACATGATTAATGCTATGTTTGGTAAAACCTGTCCTACCATTTACAGGATTTTGACTCTTGGTTTGATACTAACAATTGTCTTGGGGATCAGAAGCTTGTTGAAAGACTTCATGCAGTAAGTAATATTATGCTTGCAATTATAAAGTTTGTTTTCTTCCAGATTTCAAAACTAATTATGAAGCTTCCTCAATGTATTTTAACAGGTTTTAAAACCATTCCTGTTGCGTCGCATAAAAGCTGAAGTAGAAAAGAGCCTACCACCAAAAAAAGAAGTTAAAATTTATCTTGGACTCAGTAAAATGCAGAGGGAATGGTAAGACTGAACATTATATTTAAACTTTATTACCTAATAGTTTTTCTTTGTTCTTTTGTGTTTTATTAAAAAGCAGCGCTAGAAGTGTAACAACCTTTTGCCGTGTTGCATTGGGGGCACTGAAATTGTCTATATTAGGCTCTGCATCCAGAAAGTGGCACACTAAGTAAGAAAAAGTTGTACTTGATGTTTCTGTTATTTTATTTTATTTTATTGTACTGGTGTCTATGCACCGAAGCACACGGTTTTATTGTACACCCCTCTTCTGATCTTTCCTGCCCATTTATCCTTGCTTTGTTTTTCTGTTCTGTAGTTGATTTGTTGCCTTTTTCTTGTTTGCTGTTGTTGTTTTTCTCTCTTAAATCTGTTTTTGCACTGACTAGACAGTTGGGGGCATATTCAATTGTTGGCGAAAACGCCACAAATCTCGCCCTCTGCCCACTATAACCGTCATTATGGTAATAGTGCGCGTAAATACCGTTATTACGGTAGTTTTCTCGCTGGATTTCAGCTCGTGGCTCAGGGAGATGCGAGCTGAAATCTGAGTAGAATTACCGTAATAACCTGTTTACTTTTTCCGTGGCGGAAAAAGTAAACAATTGAATATGCCCCAATGTGTCATGTCCATAGGGTACAGCCTAGAGGACTAGCTTTTATTTACTTAGTGTTTAACCTTGTAAAATAATAATAATATAATAATAATCATAAACTTCAGGTGGCAGGGCCTCTGCCCACTGTTACTATGGGTAATAGCGGTGGCCACAAGTTCCTCCACCCACCAGCTGCTTGGTTACTAAGGACCCTTCTTATAAGCCAGGCAAGTAGCAGAAATCATGTGATCATTGACAGTGGTATCCCACTGAAGGGACACAGCTCCTTTTGGAGCAGTTTTATTTGTTGCCTGCACCTACATTAGTGCAGGTGACTGCTCACTCATTGCCATTATAGTAGTTTACCTTAATAGAGCTTTCCCTGGTCATGTTTCTTATGTATTCCTGACATTGTTCTTGGACTATTATACTTTATGGCTCCCTGACCTCTGCCTGGAATTTGGGGCATGACTCTGCTGCCATCACTTTCGCTTGCCTGGATATCAGACCTGGTTCTGTCACTTGTACTGATCTCTGGCAAAACTTAGACTAGTCTTGCTAGTCACCTGCCATTAATCTCCGCCTGGACCTTTTAACCTTGGTTTACCTTTGTCTGGTTTGAACCTGTTTATTGAGCTGTGTGCACAGCCCTGAGTGCACGTTTTATTGGATATTGTCTAAGTGTGTCCTATATTTCCTGATATAGCACGTTCCTGGCATTCTAAAAAACCTGGGGGTCAACTAAATACCGTTGAACACATACAGTTTATTAGTCTGGTTCTAGAGGTTCATTATTGTGTTTGGTATCACATTTACTTAATTCTTACATATGGATACTAACCGTGCCCAAGTATTTCTACCAGTTACAGGTTTTTACCCAGATAGTAAACGATGTATCAGCTGGAGTTGCAGCCGAGGAGGAGGCATCTACAATTCTGCAACCTGCTGATGCTGCTGGTATATCAGAATTTAAGGAGAATTGCCCCTATGTTTTTTTGGTGGCTGTAAAAATTTTTGGAATTTTCGTGGGAGCTGTAAGCTTTATTTCAAGCTTAGATCTTGCTCATCTGCCCTAGAGCAGCATAGAGTTGGCATCATTGTTTCACTACTCTAAAGATATCCACAGTCCTGGGCTATTGGTATTGAATCACAGAGTCCTGTTCTCTCATTGCTGAAAGCCTGCTTCAAAGCTTTGGGTCTCTTTTATGACAATCCAAACAGTGTCTCTTCTGCTGAGTCCAATCTTTGCTTTCTCCCAACAAGCTCAATGTCCAGTGGAGGAATACTGTGCTGAATTTTGGTGCAGGGCCACATTGTAACTGAATGATCAAGTGTTGCACAGTCAATTCAAGCTAGGTTTTGCTGAGCAGTTAAAGGATTATTTGGTCCATTATTCTGTACCTGGGTCTTTAGAGCATTTAATGCATTATCTCATCAAGATCGAACGCGGAATTAAGGAGAGAAGGCAAAAGTGGGAATTTTATACACATGTTCCTTTTTCTAGTTTTGCTCCTCAGTCAAACAGAGGCCATGCCAATTGAAGTATCTATGTTATCAGCTGAGGAGAAACAGCTTCACTGAGCTTCGGATTTGTGTAAAAAGAGGTTACTTATAACCAGTGCCGTAACTACAAATTTTGGTGCCCTGGGCGACACAGGGCACCGGCGCCCCCCATCTAAATGCGAGTGGCATATGACAAGTGGGTGTGGCTAGCACTTTAGTGAAAGAATTGTGCAGTAAAATTCAGAACAGCTAAAATTACTCCCCAATTACTCCCCAGCTTTCCGGGAAAAAACTACCTGTCACATTTAATGCAGGAAGTATTCAAGAAGGGATTTATAATCACCTTCCTGGGCACCTACTTTCATGTTCAAAGCGCACTGAATATTAGATAGAAAATGTCATACGTAATAAAGTCATTATACCCAGAAATACCTACCTGTAGCTCATTACTGGTAAACATGCCACTTCGTACATATAACCCAGCTATTCCTCTGTAAATACCCCACACTCTTACTGTAGTACCTCTATAGGATAATGTTTTCATACAGAGACAGCTGCGCTGTACCTGGCGTCAGATCACCTAGCTATAATTTACTTCTGCTTATGTCACCGTGGTGGTTGGAGTTGTTCAAACTTTCAGCTCTTTGATCTTTCTTCCTCTCTCTGCATTGGAGAGTGACTGCAATAATAGGTTGTGTGAAGGCTGATGATCTCTGCCCACTCGTGGTAAGATCCTCCGTGTCACAGCAAGCATTGCTTCTCTCGGCTGTGTAGTCTGCCCCACTCAGAGGATGTAAAAGTAGTTGTCAGCGCTTCCGCCCCCAGCAGCCGCACCGTGACTGAGGCACCTGCACCCCACTAACATCTCAGCCCAGACATTCCCGGTCCGTTCCAGCTATTAGCTTCTTGCTGTACCTTCTATTGCAATTCTAGAATGAGCTGTCTTTCTAAGCACTCTCTTTCTCCTCGTTTTATGGTCCTGTAAGAAACGCTTCAGTAATAGTTTGTCAGCAGCCGTTCCTGCCAAGACTGTGGATGAGCCCGAGAATTATAAATTGATCAATAAATTGAGAGAGATTTTCACTTACAAGACTTTGTAGCTTCAACCCTTAAGTCCCGCAGTGGAACGTTCCACTGACAAAAAGTTCTGTATTTGCGTTCCAAGTGCCGAACTTCCTGTCAGTGGAACGCACGCACATGCGTTCCACTGCGGGACTTAAGGGTTGAAGCTTCAAAGGCTTGTAAGTGAATGTCTCTCTCTCTCTCTTGGAGGCAGGTAGCGGGCGGCTGCTGCGCCCCCTTGATCTTGCACCACCCTCGTTACGGCTCTGCTGATAACGCTCCTGCCCCTAGAAGTTGGGAAATGAAAGGGCCTAGTTGGGTCCCAGGAAACTAATCTAGGCTCATAGGTATTTCCTTCTAAAATTATTTTGTGTGGTACTCTGATAACAATTTTGCTTTCCTTGATAGTGGGCCTGCAGGGAATTTTTAGACTTTGCTGCTCAAAGTTCAATAAAGCTACCATTGTTTAAGATTCTGTGGCAAGCTTATGTTTGGTAGTCTTTATATAGTGAAATAGTTTTTTTCCTGATGTATTCTCCTTCCTTTTTGTTAGCATTAGGGTATCATTGGTTGTCTATGTATAACCCCATTATTGATTGGAGTGTGTGCGAAGTAGATCAGTGGCACTTGTTTTGAAAGTATACAGAACCATACAGAGAATATTAAGATATGTTTTGCTAAAAAATACCTCCTCGTAGAAACTTAGACTTTGCCATAGATTTATTTTCTGGTACAAAACAACCAACAGGGAATGTTTATCATCTCTCTGGCCCTGAGTACCAAGTTATGGAATGTTATTGTAAACATATTGTACAAAAAAATATTTATTAGCTCTTCCACGTCCTCTGATCGTGCTGGGGTTTTTATGTTTCTATATCAATATATCTAATTTCTTAATTGTTTGACCAGATTACAGGGTACTATTATCTTTTCTATGATTCATTTGGGAAGTGCCTATAATTTCATATGTAATAAAAAGAGGGATGGATGGATGATGGCTTTTTAATACTCAAAATGGGCATTACAAATAGTTGGTTATGCCTTTTAGATTATATAATGTTTCTGTGGTGTTTATATATTGAGGGAGTTTTTTGGAAATTTTTGGTTGTGTATCTTGACGAGATTCTCATTTTCTCGTCTTCCACATAGCTTGATGCAGTCTCAACCTTAAACAGTATTTTCAGCTTCACTTACTTGAAGATATGTGCAACTCATAATATGTTGGGTTACAGTTTTGTGGCCATATTTTACCATTAAGCTTTGGGCCCATAAATTTGTCCAGCTCTGATTGAGGCCTAATATGTCATCGCCAGGAAAGACTGAAGCAGGGGATGTTTCTGACCGAACAGAAGGTGCTCACTTGACACTCACATTAAATCATGTACCTTCATTTTATTGTCTGGAACATTCGCAGCATCAGTTTCTCTACGTGGAGGTGAATTGAGGCCTGCCTTTTAAAGCAAATTTTTAAATAGACTGTAGCTTTCATCAGTCAAACATTTGCTCATTCTGCTTCTTTTGGCTATTGTTTACAGTATTTTTATTTCACAGTTTATATTGTTTAAAGTATTATTTTTATAACTATAGGTACACAAGAATTCTAATGAAAGATATTGATATTCTGAATTCTGCTGGGAAAATGGACAAGATGCGCTTGTTAAATATATTGATGCAATTACGCAAGTGTTGTAACCATCCATACCTGTTTGATGGGGCTGAGCCAGGTCCCCCGTATACCACTGACACTCATCTTGTCTTCAATAGTGGTAAGATGGTGGCTTTGGATAAATTGCTTCCCAAACTGAAAGAGCAAGGTAAATATCAAGTGTGATATACTGTTGTTTATCCATAGTTCTCATCAGTTTAAATGGCAAGAAAAATATGACAATATTAACCTGCTTACAGGTAAATTTGTTATACAGAGAATCCCTTTTAAAATGAATGATTTTGATGTAGCTAGATGGAGCAAAAATGAATTTTGGGTCATTCCATGTCAGTTTAACCAGGGGTGTTCACCACCCATCTTAGATTTGTTCGAACATTTTTTAGTTAAGAGAGGATGTCAAAACAACTATTTCTGCCAAATATCTCGCCTGTCTGACAATTAGTTGATTAAATATTAATTTATTGATTAATTTACTAATCGCTGCTTTTTTATCCAGTTTATTTGAAGTATCATTTAACAATGTGTAAATTATGTATGCTGTACAGCAGTAATCGAGCATCAACTTCATTATTTTTTTTTCTCCTCTATGAAACAGAGTACCCTGCTGATTTTTTGTAGTAGTAATGTATACCTTTTTTAAACAGCCCCCAAAAAATGGGATCCCTAATGTTGATTGAATCTAGCGTTTTTAATTCTATTTGAAAAACATGCGTTTTTGCCGTAACGCAAAACATGAGGCAGATATTTGGATTTTTGGATTCGGAAGGAAGAGTTACCTTAGGGGTCCAAATTTTGTCGTGATTCCTTAATAAACACACGTGATACTTCAAATAAACTGGATAAAGAAGCAGCGATTAGTAAATTATTTAATAAATTGAAAAATCGATATTTAATCAACTAATTGTCAGACAGTCGAGATATTTGGCAGAAATAGTTGTTATGACATCTTCTCTTAACTAAATTTTTTTCCAACAAATCTGAGATGGGTGGTGGACATTTCATATTTTTTGGGGGGGGGGGTGATCTGATGTGGAATGACCCTTTTGCGTGTTTTGGATGTTGTTTTTTTCTGGTCAACGCAATAAATACATGACAAAGTATCGGCATTGTGTATATATTAGAATATCAAAATGCACCTAAAAATAAATACAAATGTGTCTGGAATGGTATGACAAATAATGTTTACAAGTATTGACCACTTGTTGTACAAAAATGATGAATGGGAGTCATTTGGAGCAGTGGAGACAGAAGGAGAATATGTTAGCGGTGGTGGGCGGGGCGAGGGAACCAGCATGGATCCAACAGACCAAGAATGGAGTTAGATGCGCAACCTACCTATGACAAAAACCTGTGATCAGGTGAATGGCAGACAGGTGTGAAAGTGATTCGCCCACGCTTCCCATATTTTGCAAAATGCTTTGGAGGTGTTATGAATAATGCCAGTCCTAGTTTCCATTTGATACACGTCTATTTAGGATTTCTTGTCCAGTTGGGACTACTTAGGATCTCCAGGACTTCGCTAGCTGGCAGGTGGCAGGTGACAGAATGTGTCTGATAGCGTGTAGCCAGAACTGAGTTCATTAAAAGTTTAAGTTCTCATTCTTGGACAATTTGTATCAAAATCTAGATCAACTAAAAGATCTAGATAGATATATGTTGATTCGTGAGTATGTTTCGTGGGGCACTGAAGAATACATGTAGTCTCGAGCTATGGAATTTTTAGATGCCAGGTGTCATGCAGGTTAAGCTGTCCAAGAGCAAGTATTTTGAAGACATGCTATCTACCCTAGGTGAGTCATATGCTATTTGTCCAGCTTTGAGTCTTGCCCAGTGTGTTTAAACAGTTTAGCAAAATATGAGGCATGTCCTTTATTGGGCGTGTAGACAACAAACAGGATGGTGGTCTGAGAGAGCCGGGTGCCTCTCAAAATTCAGTATTGACTTCCTGGGTCCGAACATTATTTTGTTGGAGAAAATGGAATTTTGTTATGTATTATTATTATTATTGCAAGTCCCATTCTGCAATCTGTATACTGCAAAAATGTCTGGGCAAATTGTTAACCCTGAAGTTGTGTATGCTAGCCTATCAAATGTGTCTCTTGCATGAAGATAATGTCTACCCTCTCCCTCCTACAGACCCCTAAGACAATTGTGCGTTTATCTGTGAATTTACGCCATTAGCATAAATTAAGAGAGTCTTTAGCGCTATATTAATGTGAAGGTTTAACTATGAACAGAGTAGTACCTAAGTTTAGTTGGTATAGTATGGTAGGTTCCATGGGGCAGGAAGAGAGCTTGAAAGGATGGAAAGGGGAAGGAAGGCTAGGGGAAGAGGGTAGTAGTAGTGAGTGGCAATGAAAATCCTTGATGAAAAAGTAATCATTCAACCTGTTACTTTAGAAAATGTAAATGGGAACAAGGGTGTAAGTGGGATGTGGATATGAAAGGAACGCTAATATTTGGTGTGTTTGGGTAGCCCTAAAATGTCATGATCAAATTTAAAATGAGGACCTGTAAATAAGTTGGAAACCAGCCTCTAGAAGGGGTGGGGCGTGGAGGGTCAAGGTAGGAAGCAGAGGGAGGTTGGAAAAGGGATGGGGCATAAGGAGAGGAAAGGGGGGACTAGGAGGGAGTAAAGGGCAGGAAGGACTAGGAGGGGATAAATGAAGGGGGAAGGGAAGGGTAGAAAGGAAGGAATTTGAAGGGTCTCCAAAAATTTTAATGTCCTGAATAATCTGGAAAGAACAATGAAAAATGAAACAAGAGCATTGAAAAAAGAAACCCCAAAAATTAGGCAAGTGAAGTGAAATAATATATGCCTGAGGACATAGGGGAGGAGAAGGGGGATCAGAGCAGGGGGAATGTGAAGCGGAAAAGGAAAAGGCTGTGAGGGGATATAAGCATCGCAGTTAACAGGAAATAATAACAACTAATATGAGCTTTAACATTGTATATGAATGTCTCTCTATAACACAAGAAAAACCCCTTTACTTGAACATTGTGAATAAGAACCAGGAAACTGTGATAACATTCCCAAAACAATGAAAGGGTAACAAACTAACTTGAACTAAGTTAATGAAGGAACCTGCCCTGGTATTGTCAGTATCATGTGTCTCTTTGACCTTACTGGACTAAGCAATCCTGGGAGAGATTTGATATCCTTACATGGTCAAGGTGCCTAGGAGGAGAGATAATGACACAGCAGCAGTTCATTGTTTGTCCTATATACAGGGTTGGATTGGGAATTTAAAATGATCCTTGAAAATATTCTGAAAGTGGTCTAATGTAGTAGTTGTGGCAAAGTTGGCAGTAGGCAGGGTCAAGTCAACAAGAGATGGGCCACCGTTGTGGGTGCCGCCATGCAGCTGGATTTGGGAGTAACCAACATGTAAGGGGTGTAGCCTTAGCTTTACATAGTGTTAGGCCATTATTCAGCCATTCACTTTCAAACACAAGGCTGTGTGCACCACTATTAGGTGCATGTAGCTCCTTCTTTAAGCAGAGCAGCGTAAAGTGCGACATAACTCACACTTAGGTGCAGCACAGTGGCTTAGTGGTTAGCACTTTTGCCTCACAGTACTGGGGTTGTGAGATTGATTCCTGACCATGTAGAGTTTGTTCTTCTCGTGTTTGCATGGCTTTCCTCTGGGTGCTCCGGTTTTCTCCCACACTCCAAAAACATACTAGTAGGTTAATTGGCTGCTATTAAAATTGACCTTAGTCTCTCTCGGTGTATGTGTGTATGTTAGGGAATTTAGACTGTAAGCTCCAATGGAACAGCGAATTATGTGAATTCTCTGTACAGTGCTGTGAAATTAGTGGCTCTATATAAATAGCCGTTGCTGCTGCTGCTGATATCTCCCTCCTCTATATAGTCAGGACAAAGTCCTGACTAGACAGTCCCACCACATTTGGGACAGTCTCTTTCCTACTTGTTCTTGCAGCTTTCACTACCTGCTGGTGTCTTAAGCTCAGCTGCTACTTGACCAGATCTTGGAATGTTGTGGCTATGTTTAAAAAAAAGTCATACTTACAATTTACCTCCTGGAGAGCCGAGCAACTAATAAACACTCTAGGCTCCTCAACAAGTTTTAGTAGAACAATAACATTGACAATTAACAAAGGGGACTTTTTATTCTATTTAGCTCAATATTAGAACCCCCATTGCATCAATAAATATCCCTCCCCCACATACACAATGCATCAATATCTCCACACACTACAGCTATTAGCAATACCCGCCACATTACAGTAAAAACCATAACATTACACCATTCAGCAATACCACCACATTACAGCGATACTCCCAAATTACAGCAATCCCCCACTCCCACATTACAGCAATATCCCATAACATTGCAGCATACTGTTATACTACTCCTACTTTACATAAATACACTCCACCCTCTCCACATTACACCAATACTCCCCAGCCCCTCCACATTATAGCAATGCCACCAGCACCTCCAAATTACAGCATCAGCAATACCCTGCTAACTCACCACATTGAAGCAACTTGCTATACTAAACCCACACTACAGCAATAGCACCAGCCCTCTCTCCGCACACTGCCACTATACCACCTCTCTCCCCATAAATTTCCTTATTTCACCTATCCCCTCGGCCCACACACTGCACCAATACCACCTGTCTGCCAATACACTGCACCAGTGCCACCCTTCTCCCCACACCATCCCATTCAATGGCTTCCTACCTCCTGCAGGAACAGATTGCAGCTCTTTAAAGTCGCATCGACCATTAGCTGCTGCCAGCACTGACATCAAGTCTGTTGCAGCGCTTGTATTGGAAAAGAGTCAAGGAACAGGAAAGGAGGGAGAGATCAGCCCAGGGCTAATTCACACAGAACCTGTATTAAGATGGCTTATCCCTGTGGTGGGGCTAGCACCAGGTAGTCATTCAGTGTACCTGGGAGCTCAAACTTCTTGTCACGAGAGGTAGCTTCTCAGGGCACATCTGTTGTGCTGACATCAGTATCAGGTATATTAGATTCAGTCACGATTCCTATTTTAGCCAAAAGATCCTAGCCTTGTTTAATCGTTTTAGTGAACAACATGGAGTTCTGTGCAAACACTTGTAATTGAAAGGGGAATCCCCATCTGTGATAATGATGTTGTAGTATTGTCGCAACAGCCTGCAGTTCTTGCATCTTCTGGATAGTAGTTGGTACCAGTTTTTGAAAAAGTTGTATCTATATTAATTGGAATTCCAGGTATGGGTAGTTCTGGGCTGTGTTGTCGTCCTGTGCACCTGCCCCAAGTTGTTTTTCAGCGACGGAGTGTGGCTGGGTAGATTGAAGTTTTCCTTTGGCTTAGAAGCAGAGGTAGATTTCCCTGCAAAGAATTTAGATGAAGCAGTTTGAGATATCTTCTTGCTTTTCTTTGACATGGTTGTTTCTCTGCATGCCCAGAGATAGAAAAGGAGGGATAGGAGTGGGAGTGCAAGGGAACAATGGCACTGATTTTTATATTACCATGCATTGGGGCCCAGATTCAGTGATTTCTAATATGATTCTTACTTGCTGGAGGCAGTTGCGATTTATATAACCCTGTTATCAGGCAAAGGGTCCAGCAGAGTTTGCTGATATACAGAGGTGAAGCTGATATTTCGGGTACTGCAATTACTACTCTCAGCTTAGCTGTGAGTTCAGTCAGTGCAATGACAAGTGTAGTGTCTGAGCCAGTTCCAGACCAGAGAGGCAACTGTATGTTGCCAAATCCAGATCTTTAACCACCCAATATGATAAGAGATGGGCTGCACTCCTTGTCCCATCAGCCTAAAAATCTATTGATCAGATCTTTCAGATAGTTTCACATCCAGGGCTATTTGGGTGAGGGAAATAGGCCTCAAAGCTAATCGAGGACAGGTCTGTTCCAGATCGCGGAAGTCTGGAGTACTGACAGGCTGAAATATCTAAGTTTTGGAGTCTCAATAGGGAGTAGTGAATTGGTTGTTGCGGCTGCTTTCAGGCCTTGTACGGGTGATTTACTATCTCCCTCAGAAGAAGATGCTGAAGAAAAAACCTGCAATAGTATCCATTGAGTGGTGGTATTGAATGAATACAGATGACACTGGTGGTGGTGGGCCTCGGGAAGCTGAGGCTCACAATATAGTTAGGAGCTGTAGCATAGTTGCTTGAGTAGACCAGGCTGCAAGCGTTCTGCAAGGACTGGGTAGCAATAAATATCACAGCACCATCGGAGTGGTTGTTAGCAGTGATACTCTATGAGGCCCAAGTTGATGCCCGGGAATATTTAGCTACCCATTTAAGCACTTTCTTTTTTTCACTTTCAAGGTTCTGCAATGGAGTGGGGCACCAATTTCAGTTTTTTTATGCCCTGTGCGTGGTCGATTGAAGATTATCTTTCAGAGATCTTTATGTCTTGCCAACTCTTGTGTAGCTGGCGATGGGCTGATTAAGTAGCAATCTGTTGGAGACATCTACTTGGAAGGAAAATTGCACCAAGGTCTGGGCCCAGACCTTATGGCAGGGATTTTCTTATGCTGGGAGCAGAGCCACAGATGGCTGTACCTGACCGCTGTGATGAAGGGGAGCTGCAGAATGTCCAGCACCCAGGGCACTGATAATGGGAGGCTCCTGAACCGTAGCAAGTTCCAGCTAAGTAAGAGCAGAACCAGTTGGCTGGAGCCCAACTTTTAGTCAAAGCCTCTCCTTTTCTTAACCCTTTTCCAGGATCGGATATTATTGGCTCTGGATCAGAATTTTCAGATACGCTTCCTTGTAGCTGGCTATGACCGAAGGGTCCGACAGCATGACCCTAGGCCGAGCAGGAAAGACCTCTCTAGTGGGGTGAATTGGAGTGATCGCCAATCCAGTGTTAGGGAGCATATGAATTAGAAATTTATTGAAGTAAGTTTGGAAAAATTGCTAATAATGAAGCATTCAATACAGCCTATATTCCTACCAGATGAATCTATCAAAAAGCGTGTAACAGACAATGGGATTAAAGTTGGTTCCAAGTCCCCAGCTGTTCAGAGAGATCCTCCATAGGATAGATGGTGGTAAAAAATCCAATCAGTGTTCCTTCAGTGACCAACGTGTTTCGATATTTCAGTGAGATCTTTATCAAGGTACAGGGTATATCCAGTCAATACTGATATTTATAATGACATTCCACTAATCAAACTGATTCATTCTAGGTTAAAATAGTATTCAAAGTATTGATACATAAAATATATGTAACATCTTACATTGAAACATCACATACAAAAATTATGCTATATCTGAAATTATCATAAATATTTCCTATAGAGTATACACATAGTGTAACGTTGCCATAGCAACCGTTTAGGCCACAAAACACAAACTCAATCAAAAGATCTTGTATATCCTTCCCAAATGTATATAATATTTGACCCCCTTCCTATTCATTTGACCGATTCCTAAATAATCTTACAACACTGTTATCCGGCCTGAACTCCATGCAGCATCGTCATGGTAACCACCCATAATGAACAGCAAATTCTGTTTCCGGAAGTGGCGTCACACAAGCCCTGACATGAACTGAATATCCCACGGTGCATGACAACTAAATGACCTTCTACTCACAACAACGGTTGTCATAGTAACCAACATACGTACGGAAATCATATTGGGAATATAATTTCTTTAGAATACAGGAATCTATATAAAATGCAACATCCAAAAACAAAACAAGTAGCTTTCTATGTACAAAAGATCCATATGTTACATAGCAAATTCCAATCTTCATCACCAGCCTAACCAAATAAAAAGCTGCAATCATGTTACCCTAATGGGCAAAAGCCTATATAGCTATCTCCTATCCAAACTAAACTAAACATCCAAACATCCATATCCAACTAAGAAGGATAAATACATCTTTCAAATAGATTTGGGGGGCCTATTATATCCCATACAGAATACACATAAAGTGATGGCTAATGTTCATGCTTCCGAAAACCACTCAAGCTCAATGTCATTGTTTAAACCTTGCGGTATTAAGAATCTTCATATTATAAATATACTGCATCTCAGTTTTTTTTAGACTAGCAGCAATATTCTTAATTATTCTTATGTTTTAGCCTGCAAATGTAGTAAGCAGTATGTGGGCAAAACCACCCATGCACTTAAGGTGCGCCTTGGTGTGCATATTAGTAATATTAAAAATGTTTTTTTGAACCATTCTTTGTCTGCCCACTTCAAGGAATATCATAAGCGTTCTGCTGATGAGCTATCCTGTTTTTGTGCATTTAAATTAGTCAAAGAGAATTGGAGATCTAAGAATATTGCTACTAGTCTGGCAAAAGCTGAGATGCGGTACATTTGTAATATGATGACTCTAACACTGCAGGGTTTAAACAATCACTTTGAACTTAAGTGGTTTTTGGAAACATGAGCATGGGCTGTCACTTTTAGTGTCTAGACTTCTGATGGGCCACTATGTGTATTCTGTATGGAATATAATAGGCCCCCCATCTATTTGAAAGATGTATTTATCCTTCTTACTTGGATATGGATGTTTAGTTTAGCTTGGATATGGGATAGTTATATAGGCTTTTTGCCCATTAGGGTAACATGATTGCATCTTTTCATTTTGTAAGGTTTGTGATGAAAATCGGAATTTGCCATGTAACATATGGATCTTTTCTACATAGATGGCTACTTGTTTTGTTTTTTGGATGTTGTATTTTATATAGATTCCTGTATTCTAAAGAAATTATATTCCCAATATGGGTTAAATATTATATACATTTGGGAAAGATATTGGATTATCTATTACCATCTATCCTATGGAGGATCTATCTGGACAGCTGAGGACTTGGAACCAACTTTAATCCCGTTGTCTGTTACACGCTTTTTGATGGATTCATCTGGTAGGAATATAGGCTGTATTGAATGCTTCCTTAAGGGGATGTATTATGCTTTTAAGTAATCTGTATTTTAATAAATTGTACAACATTTGAAAAGGAATATCCGCCTAGATGTGGCTTGCTTATCTTTTGTTTTTACTTCTATGTACGTAATAAGAAAGATCATTTATTTGAAGCTGACTCCCATCTGATTGGATGTAAGCACATTACCATTGGGGACCAAAGAGATAAATCATTATTTCTTCACAGATATTGGGTGCCTATTTTGTGAAGGGGTCACTTTTCACAAGGTGCTTAGCCCTTGTGTAGATGTACTTCACTATGTGCAATATTTTCTTTTTCTTTTATGAGGAGTCCTTGTCCACATCATTGGAGTAGTGAATATAGAAGATCACACCATAGATTTGGACTGAGCCGTGGAGACTGTAATATATTGTGTTGCATTTATTCTTTTTTGACACAATTTAGCGTCACCTGTTGAACCTTTTTTTATGACTATTTGATTTTTTTGTATTTGTGGGAATCCTATTGGCTAGGCAAGGCTGCAGGGATTGTATTGAAGCACTATGTGAACAACCTGTTTTTAGATGTGACCATAACCAGAGTGATTTTAAGTCCTTCTGGCCCTGAAGCAGGACTATCGTAGTGAAGGTGTTACATAGTTACAATAAGTGTTTAGTAGTCAGATTATTAATATATTTATTAACAGTTATTTATATAGTTACAACATATTTTACAGGGCTTTACAGAGAATAATTAAAACATTCACATTAGTACCTGCCCCAGTGGAGCTTACTATCTATATGTCCTACCAAGCAGACACACACCATTATGTCTTTGTAGCAGGGGCGGATTGTCCATTACCTTTACCGGGAAGCTCCCCGGGAGGCCGCTGGCCTAACGAGGCCGCCTTCTATTTTTTTTTTTTTATTGGGTCATCCGGCGCACATCGCGAGGCTGCCTGGTGCTGCAGCACTGTGGGTCCTTCAGCGCTGTGCACAGATCAGACAGGAAGCAGGAAGTATTCACTTCCTGTCTGTCTGATCATGTGTGCGGAGCAACGCTGCAGAGCGCGCCGGCCCTGATACTTAAGGTAAGTGAGAGGGGGCTACATATGGGAAAACTATATGTGAGGGGGCTATATCTGTGAAAACTATATGTGAGGGGGCTGTATCTGTGAAAACTTTATGTGAGGGGGCTGTATCTGTGAAAACTATATGTGAGGGGGCTATATCTTGGAAAACTATATGTGAGGGGGCTATATCTTGGAAAACTATATGTGAGGGGGCTATATCTGTGAAAACTATATGTGTGGGGGCTATATCTGTGAAAACTATATGTGAGGGGGCTATATCTGTGAAAACTATATGTGAGGGGGCTATATCTGTGAAAACTATATGTGTGGGGGCTATATCTGTGAAAACTATATGTGAGGGGGCTATATCTGTGAAAACTATATGTGTGGGGGCTATATCTGTGAAAACTATATGTGAGGGGGCTATATCTTGGAAAACTATATGTGAGGGGGCTATATCTGTGAAAACTATATGTGAGGGGGCTATATCTTGGAAAACTATATGTGAGGTGGCTGTATCTGTGAAAACTATATGTGTGGGGGCTATATCTGTGAAAACTATATGTGAGGGGGCTATATCTGGGAAAACTATATGTGTGGGGGCTATATCTGTGAAAACTATATGTGAGGGGGCTATATCTTGGAAAACTATATGTGAGGGGGCTATATCTTGGAAAACTATATGTGAGGGGGCTATATCTGTGAAAACTATATGTGTGGGGGCTATATCTGTGAAAACTATATGTGAGGGGGCTATATCTGTGAAAACTATATGTGAGGGGGCTATATCTGTGAAAACTATATGTGTGGGGGCTATATCTGTGAAAACTATATGTGAGGGGGCTATATCTGTGAAAACTATATGTGTGGGGGCTATATCTGTGAAAACTATATGTGAGGGGGCTATATCTTGGAAAACTATATGTGAGGGGGCTATATCTGTGAAAACTATATGTGAGGGGGCTATATCTTGGAAAACTATTAGTGAGGGGGCTATATCTGTGAAAACTATATGTGTGGGGGCTTTATCTGTGAAAACTATATGTGAGGGGGCTATATCTGTGAAAACTATATGTGAGGGGGCTACATCTGTGAAAACTATATGTGAGGGGGCTATATCTGTGAAAACTATATGTGAGGGGGCTACATATGGGAAAACTATATGTGAGGGGGCTATATCTGTGAAAACTATATGTGAGGGGGCTATATCTTGGAAAACTATATGTGAGGTGGCTGTATCTGTGAAAACTATATGTGTGGGGGCTATATCTGTGAAAACTATATGTGAGGGGGCTATATCTGGGAAAACTATATGTGTGGGGGCTATATCTGTGAAAACTATATGTGAGGGGGCTATATCTTGGAAAACTATATGTGAGGGGGCTATATCTGTGAAAACTATATGTGAGGGGGCTATATCTTGGAAAACTATTAGTGAGGGGGCTATATCTGTGAAAACTATATGTGTGGGGGCTTTATCTGTGAAAACTATATGTGAGGGGGCTATATCTGTGAAAACTATATGTGAGGGGGCTACATCTGTGAAAACTATATGTGAGGGGGCTACATATGGGAAAACTATATGTGAGGGGGCTATATCTGTGAAAACTATATGTGAGGGGGCTATATCTGTGAAAACTATATGTGAGGGGGCTATATCTGTGAAAACTATATGTGAGGGGGCTACATATGGGAAAACTATATGTGAGGGGGCTATATCTGTGAAAACTATATGTGAGGGGGCTATATCTTGGAAAACTATATGTGAGGTGGCTGTATCTGTGAAAACTATATGTGTGGGGGCTATATCTGTGAAAACTATATGTGAGGGGGCTATATCTGGGAAAACTATATGTGTGGGGGCTATATCTGTGAAAACTATATGTGAGGGGGCTATATCTGTGAAAACTATATGTGAGGGGGCTATATCTGTGAAAACTATATGTGAGGAGGCTATATCTGTGAAAACTATATGTGAGGAGGCTATATCTGTGAAAACTATATGTGTGGGGGCTATATCTGTGAAAACTATATGTGTGGGGGCTTTATCTGTGAAAACTATATGTGAGGGGGCTACATCTGTGAAAACTATATGTGAGGGGGCTACATCTGTGAAAACTATATGTGAGGGGGCTACATCTGTGAAAACTATATGTGAGGGGGCTATATCTGGGAAAACTATATGTGAGGGGGCTATATCTGTGAAAACTATATGTGAGGAGGCTATATCTGTGAAAACTATATGTGAGGGGGCTATATCTGTGAAAACTATATGTGAGGGGGCTATATCTGTGAAAACTTTATGTGAGGGGGCTGTATCTGTGAAAACTATATGTGAGGGGGCTATATCTTGGAAAACTATATGTGAGGGGGCTATATCTTGGAAAACTATATGTGAGGGGGCTATATCTGTGAAAACTATATGTGTGGGGGCTATATCTGTGAAAACTATATGTGAGGGGGCTATATCTGTGAAAACTATATGTGAGGGGGCTATATCTGTGAAAACTATATGTGTGGGGGCTATATCTGTGAAAACTATATGTTAGGGGGCTATATCTGTGAAAACTATATGTGTGGGGGCTATATCTGTGAAAACTATATGTGAGGGGGCTATATCTTGGAAAACTATATGTGAGGGGGCTATATCTGTGAAAACTATATGTGAGGGGGCTATATCTTGGAAAACTATTAGTGAGGGGGCTATATCTGTGAAAACTATATGTGTGGGGGCTTTATCTGTGAAAACTATATGTGAGGGGGCTATATCTGTGAAAACTATATGTGAGGGGGCTACATCTGTGAAAACTATATGTGAGGGGGCTATATCTGTGAAAACTATATGTGAGGGGGCTACATATGGGAAAACTATATGTGAGGGGGCTATATCTGTGAAAACTATATGTGAGGGGGCTATATCTTGGAAAACTATATGTGAGGTGGCTGTATCTGTGAAAACTATATGTGTGGGGGCTATATCTGTGAAAACTATATGTGAGGGGGCTATATCTGGGAAAACTATATGTGTGGGGGCTATATCTGTGAAAACTATATGTGAGGGGGCTATATCTGTGAAAACTATATGTGAGGGGGCTATATCTGTGAAAACTATATGTGAGGAGGCTATATCTGTGAAAACTATATGTGAGGAGGCTATATCTGTGAAAACTATATGTGTGGGGGCTATATCTGTGAAAACTATATGTGTGGGGGCTTTATCTGTGAAAACTATATGTGAGGGGGCTACATCTGTGAAAACTATATGTGAGGGGGCTACATCTGTGAAAACTATATGTGAGGGGGCTACATCTGTGAAAACTATATGTGAGGGGGCTATATCTGGGAAAACTATATGTGAGGGGGCTATATCTGTGAAAACTATATGTGAGGAGGCTATATCTGTGAAAACTATATGTGAGGGGGCTATATCTGTGAAAACTATATGTGAGGGGGCTATATCTGTGAAAACTATATGTGAGGGGGCTATATCTGTGAAAACTATATGTGAGGGGGCTATATCTGTGAAAACTATATGTGAGGAGGCTATATCTGGGAAAACTATATGTGAGGGGGCTATATCTGTGAAAACTATATGTGAGGGGGCTATATCTGTGAAAACTATATGTGAGGGGGCTATATCTGTGAAAACTATATGTGAGGGGGCTATATCGGCTCTGGATGCTGTAATCATTGGGGCTAGAAAGTAATTTTCTACCAGTCAATGTAACTAGGTGTGGGGTCCCTGGTTTCTGGATTTTTGCACTGCAGGTAGAGCAAGAGAATAGATCTCAATGGGATAGTCCTTTGTCCTCGGATTGACAGCAGAGGGTGAGCGGGAGTTCATGAAGATCATGATTGTCATAGCCGCTCTTCTGAGATCCAAAGGGGTGACAATTTCTTGATAAAAGTGGGGTTTTTGAGTTTCCCTTCTTGCTTATGTTTGAGAGATGACATTAGAATTTCATGGGTGCATCATAAACTAAGAAATCCTATGTAGTTTCTACCCAGAGACTTGTTTTCTGTTGTTTGATGTCCCAATGGAGATATTATCTTTGCCTAAAGACAAGATATACTCTTTGCACAGACTAATAAAGTATCTATCAGCTCTCAAACAGATCTGTTCATTTGGTCACGGAAATCCTGTGGAAGGTGGTTTCGACATTCTTCTTCTATGCTGTGCAGTTTGCCCATTCTCTTTCTAGAGTATTCCAGATTGCGCGTGTTTTGAAATGGAACTAGTCTCACATTTCCTTGACCAGTCATGAAACTGTTTCCAAAGACTCCCCACTCACTCCTTTGGTAGTTTGGAATAGACAGCCTTAACAAGAGTCATCTATTAGGCTTCTGTTTTCTGTTTTATTGCTGTTTCCCTTTGTTTGAGAGCTCCTTGCTTTCAGTTAGTCTAAGCTGCGATGCAGGTGTGCTACCTGCATGTGTAATCATTCTGTTGTTAGCAGTCAGGTTGTGCTGTATTTCCCTTTGTATTGCACTCTGCTTTCTATTAGGCTAAGCAGCATTGCAGGTGTGTTACCTGTGATTCTGGATCTGATCCCTGGCTACGTCTGATTATAATTCTGGTTCTGATTCCTGGCTCTGTCTGATCGTTTGTGTTCTTGTTACCTCCCTGGTTGCCAAATACTCAGTGTTCCATTCAGATTTTGTGACTTTCTGTATCTTCCATTTTTATCTGTTGATAGCAGAGCCATCTTCATATGATTTTGAACTCCTAAAAATCTGTTTTTGATTCTGAACCTGCATCTGATATTCTGCATCTGATACTCTGCACATGCTGTTTCTTGCTGATCATTTTTATTATAAAATAAAGACTTGCTTTTTAGTTACACACCTCGTAATTTCTGCTGCTAACCTAACACCATCCCTTTGCCATTTGGGATTGGACAGTAGAAGCACGAATTCCAGCCTTCGATGCTAAGTGTTGTTGCTCTTGAATGTAAGTTCAAGGTCTTTGATCTCTAATGGAAGCCAGGCTTCCAATTAAAATACTTACTTAATTACTATCTAGAACTGAGAGTGGCGCTAAAATTTCTAGTCAGAGGACATCTGTTGTGGGGAAAGCAATTAAAGACTCACACAGTCAATGACACAATAGCGGCATACATCAACTATCGTGAGGAATATGGAGCTCCTTTGCAATGACACACATTAACAAGATCATACATTGGGTGGAACTAAATGTTCTAACATTGTCAGCGGTGTCTTCTTTCAGAAGAGGCTGGCACTTTACCAGGTGCAGAATTTCTTGCAGGGAGTTATTTAAATACAACCTCAATACATCCCTCATATAGCTCATTGGGATTTCAGTTTTGTCTGGATGGCATTACAGATCTCCATATATCTTTTTTTCAGGAGGATAGAGCTATTGTTTGGACAAAGCCACAGTTTCAGTTTAAGGTAATTTTTAGTTTTCATTTAAATTAGGATATTGTAATTCTGGCATTAGGTCAAGTTAAATCTTCAGTAAAAGAGGGATTTCTTCATTCCTTTGGACGTTGATTTTTATTTATATTTTACGGAACTGATGATTTCTGGGTTCTTAAGTGGTGCCCACAAAAGTGGTTTGCCGGAGACAATTAGTAGATGGATGTCTTTGGTCAGCTGACATACTTTCATTTGGAAGTGGACACCTATTCCTCACCGTTTATAAGTATAATATAATGCATCTGTGAGCACTTTTTTGGTGGCATGAAGCTTTAGCTGAGAAACTGTGTTGGGCATCTGCCTGGTACTCGGTTTATATATTTAAAAAAGTTTACTATGTTTTTTTCAGTTCAATGCTTTTGTGCCAAATGGTGCTAGTTTTGGATAGAAGTGTTGCGCACTGCAACTTCTGAGCTTACTCGTATGGACAGTGTTATGGCCACCACTGCGGCATAAACTCATAGAACAGGTAGAAGAGGTCTTCACCTTTAGTAGCCGCCTTTCCCGTAGAGACTGGTTATGCTCACAGGTACTCGGATGCCCCCAGGTCTTATGCTCAGAGTAGTATGAGTTTATGCTAACACGGCAGCGCACAGGTACAGGAGGTAGCACACGGTGTAGCGACAGGCCAGAGATCAGCGGACTGGACAGAGCACCAGAGAAGATGTCAGGTACAGGCAAACGATCGGGGTCACAGGCAGTGCTTCAGAATCTGGGTACAAGCAAAGGTCGGGGTCACAGGCAGTGGTTCAGAATCCGGGTACAAGCAAAGGTCGGGGTCACAGGCAGTGGTTCAGAGTCCGGGTACAGGCAAAAGGTCATACACAGGTAATCAATCCAAGGTTTCAACACCAAACAAGAATAGGAGCAGGTAGCAGTACTGGAACAGAGCGCTATAAACGTCAGTGAGTCTCAGACCTCACTGCCTTAAATAGTACTAGGGACCAATCAGGACCAGGTCTAAAAGTATTCACAGGTTCTGCCTAATGGCCGCAGGCTGGTGGCCAATAAGAATGCAGGGCTGACTGCATAACATATCCAAGCCTTAAACAGACATAGGTGGCTGCCTTCAGCTAAATAGCTATGATTGGCTAAACTTCATAGTGCCTGCGCGCCCGGCCAGCTGGCTAACAGCCGGGCGTGGCGGCAGAGGTTCCCGAAGCCTCCCGGTTGTTGCCCAGGCAACCGGGACGCAGAAACCGGAAATGACGTCCCGGTCGTCATAGCAACAGAGAGACGCGGCGGTGCCCGCGGTCGCCGCGACTACTAACAGACGGCTTTGGGATGTCCCATTGTCAGTGTCCCCAATAGGATGTAAGAGAAAACAGGATTTTTATACTCATGTTAAATCCATTAATCTGAAACCTCTTGGGGGACACTGCAAACCCATCGTTTACGCTCTTGTTATCCAGTAAAAAGTTTGGTTTTGGGAAATGTTATTTCTCTTTGTTTCTTTCCTCTGTTCTTTCATGTGGAACTTGGTTAGTAATATAACCGTGATATAGAAGGGGAGAGGAGTTTCAAACTTAATGAAGAAAATTTAAAGTGCCAAACTCCTGCCTTGACCCATCTATACTCCATCGTCAATGTCCCCCAATAGAAATGAAAGGATTTAACATAAGTACAAAAATCCAGTTTTGTTGGCATTATGATTGTTAATATGATTATGAAACCTCAACATAGTATTTATACTATACATGTTGAGACTTGTTTTATATTAATGTTTTTGGTTTCAATGGCAAACACTGTTTATCTGTCACACATGACCCCTTTAGAGTGTTTCACCTGTTAAATTACAGCTTGAAGCATTTCAACACCTGAAACACTCTTGTGTGAAAGAAACAGCAGTTGCAGATGAAAGCTACATATCTGTAAACAAAGTTGCACCAACTTCTGAAAGTACTGGTTGGAACGGAAAATAAATTCACATCAATAACTAATATTTGCAGTTGAACATGTGCAATAATTAAAACTCTGTAAGGGTAATTTAGAAAGCCCTAAAGTTTGGAATGCTTCTTTATGTGCTGAGAACGTCTACTTGTTCACTTGGCATATTTGAAGGTGCTTGTCTAGTTTATAGGAACTCACAAATTAGCTTTGTGTGTTTGTTGATATACCTAACAATACACATGGTGGAAATAATGAAATGTCACTTGAAAGTCCAATCGACTACCATTTTAGGACCAACCCCTTTATTTAATATTTTTTTTATTTTTCTACTAAAGTACTGCTTGGTTTAACCTCATTTAAGTCTAAATTAATTATGAGAGTGTGGGAACATTGGTACTGTCTTTTGTGTGTTTGAAGCTTTCTATTACATTGTTGGAAGCATGTCTAGAAAATAGTTTTCCTGCATAAGTAGAGCTGCAGAATGCATAATGTGTTCCTATAAAAGCATAGGAATGGCCCTGTAAAAGCACTTTTTTTTAATCACATTTAAATAATGATGTCTGGCAAAGTTTTGCATGTTGGTGCCAAAGTAGGTGCATACACGTGCTTTCTCCGGTTTCGACACCCTGATCCGCAAAAACTTTTATACTTCCACAGACATTGGCATCTTAGCTTGCAAATTCATGCATTATTCTATAAAACCAGGGCAGTTCTGCAAAGTAGACACATTACTTCACAAAAAAGCACTTACGTTGTGATTTTGCACTTTTGTGGTTTGTAAACTATCGTTTAACAGAGAATCAGTTTATCAAGATATTTAGGAAATTATTTTCTTTTACACTAGATGGTGCTGTTGTGCAATGTTTTCTTCACTTGTTTGCCTTAATTTTTGATGCTTTGACAATGTGTCAGACATTTTCTTTGTGTATAAAAAAGAAAAGCTATAAATCCTGCTCTTATTATTACAGTTTTAGCTGCATTTGATTCCATGCATTATAAAATACATGTATTCTTAAAGTTTGTTACGGTTGCTATAACATTAAACAATACTGTTAGATACTAGAGAATAACAAATTCTAAATATAGATTTATGTTTTTGATATTGTGAACAAACAGTGATAGCATTTGTATAAATTTTTATGCTGAAAAAAAATCTGTGAAATTATACCCGCAATCTCATGTTTTTTTCCTGTGACAGGTTCCAGGGTTCTAATTTTTAGTCAGATGACGCGACTGCTTGACATTCTGGAAGATTACTGCATGTGGCGTGGCTATGGGTACTGTCGCTTAGATGGACAGACACCACATGAAGAAAGAGAGGTAAAATCCAATCCCTTTCATCTATAGGCATACAGAACTGACTTAAAGGAATGGAAAGTTCTGTACTCCCACAGAGTACTTTGTAGGTTGTGATGTTTAATGGATCAGTTTATCAGCAAAACTGGAAGTATTCCTTTTAGAATTTCAAACCTACAGAGACTTCTTTATCAGATCTTACAAATAAATAGAAACATATAGGTAGAGGATAAAGTATAGCTTACTGTACATTAATTACAGTAACATACTAAAATATATTAAGTATGAATTCCTATAGTTTATTGGTAAAGACTAAAACTGTTTTAAATTACCCTTTTAATCCACAACTGGTTCTTTTTAGAAGTTCCCACATTTTGCCCATGTATTATCTATGTTATTCATATTTAGCCATCTGTTTAAGGTAATTTTTCTTTGCCTTGAAAATACATTGACATAATATCAAGCTATCATTTGCTTTATAAAAATGAGTACTTTGATGAGTGTCCCTCCCTTGGGACCCTCACAATTCATTCTATTTAGCAGGGTCCCGCACTCACATATAGACATGATCTCTTCTCCACTGTTTTTGGTCTCTCTGCAGCTGGAGAGCTGCAACACAGCATCTCTAATTAAATGCTTTAGAGCTGCTGTGTCAGGTCTCCCATGCTATGGAGACCTATTATAGTAAATGCTTAATAGCAATTTAAAGATACTACTGAAATAATTATTTTTTATTGATCAAGTGCCACAAAGAAACAGAAAGTACAATATAGTACAATTCATTATAGCCAAACAAGTACAAGGCAAGGAATAGCCTCTAAATATTAAATTGAGGAGAGGGGGTAAAATAGAGAACAAATCAGTGAAAGCTGATCCTGTGCTGGTGGCATAGGTAATGAAGAAGGAGGACACAAGGGAATATGACTCTGTTCGTGAGAGCATACAATCTAGGGTGGAGGGGCAGACATATAACAATATGATACTCAAGTAATGGCAATATATGTATCAACCATGTAAAGAATAACTGTATAAACAGTGAGTTCTGATGTAATTTCTTATTATCAATGAGCTCCGGTGTTATCGCCTCAGTGCTTACTAGGCAAGCTTGTCTATTATATGGACAGTATACATATTCTGTCCTGGGAAAATTTACTTCTCTCCAGACACATAAAAAGGGGCTATGGTTCTCCCTAGGCTCCAATACTACTGCAGTTAGCGTTGATAATGAAACACTAAGTGAATGTGCTTCTTCTACAATGGAGAAGTGCATCTGGTAAGTATGGTACACTAGGTAGGATAAACATTGCTAAAATGACAGGAAAGAGTCTGGAAGGTCCCTTCAGTGCTAAGGGGAGATTATGATTAGTAGACTTACCTACCAATGGGCGGTGGGGGTAATAGTGTGCGGACCGCAAGATTTTCGGCGTTTCCGCTGACAATTGAATATGCCCCTTAATGTTATATGTATTCACTAGCACTGAAAAGCTTATCTGTAGAAATAATGAACACCAAATTCCCCAAAGAGGAGATCTTGAAAACCATAAAACTCTAATTATAATCTAGTTCTTGAATTTCTAATGCTTTCACTGGAATTAAAGCTGTGTACTTGGTGCCACTAAAATTACAAGTTGGCCTATACAAAAAATGATGGTTGCCACATGACCTAAGAAATGAAATGTGTGTCTAATTGCCTTTTTCACAGGTGGTAGAAAATGATCTTCATAGCAGAACCCTCGGTGTAAACATTCTTGCTCTTACCAAACAGGCTCACTCCTTGACGCACTGTGAAGCCACCTTCATAGATAATTCTATGCAATGCTATATTACTGTATGCTTCACGATTTTACCTATGTTAAAGTAGATTATTATTAACCACAAGTAAAAAAAAACCAAAACCTAATATATCTATAAATATTTTTTTCCATTACCAGGAAGCCATAGAAAGATTTAATGCACCTAACAGCAGCAAATTCATCTTCATGCTGAGTACCCGTGCCGGAGGCCTTGGAATAAATTTGGCAACTGCTGATGTGGTGATTTTGTATGATTCAGACTGGAACCCTCAAGTCGATTTACAAGCAATGGTTAGAATTCAAACAGTTGTTGTTTTTATGTATATGTAAATACTTGTTTCCTTTTATCATATCTTGATATAGTATCCAGTGCCTTTGCTTAAGGTTTTTTTGATCTGGATATCAAATTGAAATGTGACAAAATTACTGTTTAATTTTATGACTAGTGACCGACTTAAAATGTAAGAAAAAAGTGTCTGTAGGTGGCCGAGAGAAAGCTAGAGTTGATGTGATAGTTCTCAGTAAGACATAAAAATATGATTTTGTGTCAATCTTGAGTGTTTAGTTTGTGAGAATGTTAAATTCATTAGTGATACAGTATAGTTAAAATACAGTGTAAAATATAAATAAAAGCCAGCACATGCAATCTATCAAGAATATTGCATTGCTCATTAATTCCCCAAAATAGTAGCTCATTTGAATAAAGTACAAATGCTCATAGATTAAAAAGATGACACAGCTTCTTCTAATGAGAAAAAACTATAAATCAATGCATAAACATAAACAAGTACATAGTCATTAATATCCTCATATTGCTCTTACTTCAAAGCTATTTAATGTTTCACTTTGATTTTTTTTTTTTTGCCAGAAGTTGATTTTATATTTGACATGTCTACATTACAGGCTGTCATTCTTCTAGTTGGTTGTTTGGATGCCTCAACAAGTTCAGTGTTAGCAATTATTGCATAATAACACGTTCTATACAAAAAAAATAAAGTTTGTAAAAAATAATAAAGTGCTGGTAAGAAAAATCAAAAATAAAACTCAGACATACAGTATATAAAATATTATATGATGGTCCAAATATAGACCAAACCTCTAATAAAGTACACATATTTTGCAGTGCTATAAATGTTAGAAGTCACAAAATAAAATCAGTATATTATATTACATGAGTTTAATTAAATTTATGGTCGTAGGTGTGGGAAGAAGTAGAAAAAAGTGAATTTTATATTTTTTCCTGTATGTAATGTCTACAAACTAAATAGTTATTTACTTCACTAAGCCCTAACCTGTCATGGAAAAATTTTGGTTGGATAGCGTACAAATTAAAAATGTTATTCCTGGCGAAACATATCCTGCAAAAAATGCAACAAATTGTGTGGTCACCTGTGGTTCAAATTTGTCATGGACCATAGCAGTGAAAGGGTAAGCTGTAATTTAGTATATATTCATCTCGGTCTGTTTTCTGGTCCAACCCTGACTGACAAGGAAAGACTGAGCCGGATGGAAACAGCCCCTTCTTTCACTCTCACCAACCCACCTCTAGTCAAGGAAGCACTAAAGGATTTCTATCTACTCTTATTACATGTCAATAAGAAACATTTAGGATCTCACAAAGAAGTATTTCATTGTTTGCTTTTATCTGCAATAGGATCGAGCACATCGTATAGGCCAGACAAAGACCGTACGAGTGTTCCGTCTCATTACCGACAATACAGTGGAAGAACGGATTGTGGAAAGAGCCGAGTTAAAATTGAGACTGGATTCAATAGTCATACAGCAAGGTATCTGCAATATTATTGTTTAAATATTATTTTATTAAATAATCACATCTTCAGTATTAATGGCTCAGTTATGCCTCAGTTGTGGTAAAACCAAGTATTCTAGTGTTACTTTGCTACATAGTTTATTGTGCACCAAATAGTGAGCAAAAATAAGGGGTTCCCTTGGAAGAGAGCATTTTATTAAACATTTTATGCTCTCTTCCAAGTAGGCTTCCTCTGGACCTGCACAGTAATAGAGTTTTGATATGTAGAGAAAGCTGGCCAGAGAAATAATACTCTAGTCTGGCATCCTGACTCTTGTTTAAAAGTGAAGCTATCAGACGGCACTATGGCCTGGCTTTCTTTAACTTACACCTCTACTGCAATGGCTAGAGGAAGCCTAACAGAGAGAGAAAGAGCATATCTTAATAAATAAAAGGCTCTCTCCCATGTGAAAGGTGTTCTGAGCAAACACAATTTAATTTGGCTTGCTACATTATGCTCAAGGCATTTTTTAATAAACTAAAAAAGCAACACTAGAGGATCTGGTTTCCTTCAAGTTTTCTTCTTGGAATATCAATGCATTGACTTACCATAGTGTTGAAATAATATACTTTTGTGTAGCACATACATTTTAAAATGACAAAATCTCTCAGTGCCAAAAAAGTAACTTTTCTCGTATTTTATGTATTTCTGACATGTCAGTGGGATCCAATTAAAGTGGAGGATCAAAGGTAGAGCAAAGGTAGAGCATCTAATTAATTTAAAAGCCCATTTTTGTTTCATTCAATAGTAGGACATTGTAACCAGTAGATATAGAGTCCCAGGCAGGACTTGGGCACTTTAAGAGCTCTGACACATTGTCTGAACTCCTTCCCCGCTATATCCCCTAGCTTGCTGGGAGCCATAGCAGCTCCTTACTAGGCACTATTAGATCAAAGGGGGAGGGGCGTTTTGATGATTGCCAGGGCAAAAGAGGTAATTTTCTGCCTGTTTGAACCTCCTCCTTGGGCTTTTTACTCACAGAGGAAAGCCTGCCTAAACTATCAGACACTGAGACCCACAGCTGGTGCACCTTTCCGCTATCTCTGCCTGCTTTGAAGTTTTAGAGTGGGGATTTGTTATTTTTTTCTGTAAGCCCCAGTTCTCATTCCGATGCCAATCGACATTAGGGCATTCAGATCTTTACAGGAATAGAACCGGGCAGGTCAGGCGGTAGTCCCAACAATGGGAAGTAGCAAAGGACATAGCTGGACTGGGCCAAAGAGGAAAATGCATCCCTGGCTGGTGGTACCTCCTTTTGGTGAGCTGTACCTTACAGATGCAAACCTACCAGTATCAGACAGAGGCTGGCAGCTTAAAGTGGACTTGGCTGGAGGTAGCATAGCTGAGATTGAATCTGCTCACTGGCGTGTGTTAGGCTAGCGTCCGAAACATAAACTTCTAGAACAGGTAGTAGAGGTCTTTGCCTATAGCAGCTGCTTTTCCTGTAGAGCGAGTACTCAGATGTCCTCAGGTCTTTAACTCTAAGGGAGATATTCAATTGTCGACGGCTTCCGCCGCGGAAAAACTAATACCGTTAATACGGTAATCTCTCGCTGGATTTCAGCTCGCAGCTCCATAGAAAGGATCCTGTGATCATCCACCAATGTTGTCTTCCGTGAACGTCCAGGTCTTTTTGGGCTGCTGAGCTCGCCAGTTTCTTCTATTTTTCTCTGAATGTATCAAACTTGATTCGACCACTCCTAAGGTTCTCACTATCTCTCTTATTGCAGCCTAATGATGGCCTGTTTTCACTTACATTGAGCAGTCTTTTGACCACATGTTGTGGGTTCAAAGCAACAGCTTGTAGTACAAATTCCACACTTGGAATCAACTCCAGTCCTTTTGCCTGCTTAATTGATGAAGAAATAGTGAATGAATAGCCCACTCCTGTCAATGAAACAGCTTTTGAGTCAAGTGTCCAATTACTTTTGTTCCCTTAAAAAAGAGGGGGCTATATATTAAACAGCAGTAAATCCTAAACTCATTCTCTAATTTGGATGTGAATACCCTCAAATTAAAGGTGATAAACTGCACTCTAGGAACATAATCATTATAGAACTAACTTGAATATGTTTTGGTAAATAGCTAAAATTACAAAAAATGAGTCAGGTTCCAAATATATATGAACCTAACTATATATGCTTCATTTTTCCAGTGAGGGGTTAATTGTATTATTTGTGCATCATATTCTTGCACATTTGCATCTACAATAAGATACAGCTGTTTTAGAGAAGTCAATATATGCAATATTTAGGACGTTGTCATCACTTTTATTCACCATTATATCCGTGCATACAAAATTCCTTTAGAAAAGCAGCTGTCAGTATAATATATGTCATTTCTATCTCTAGGGAGACTAATAGACCAGCAGTCAAACAAGCTTGCAAAGGATGAGATGCTACAGATGATACGACATGGAGCCACCCATGTATTTGCATCAAAGGATAGTGAATTGACAGATGAAGATATCACCACTATATTGGAAAGGGGGGAAAAGAAGGTAACATTGATGTCTCTAAATCAGTTCATTATGCCTCCACTGCTTCTTTACTAAAGTAAATTTGTTCTCTTGAAAGAGGAGAAGAAAAAAGCAATTTCTGGGAAAATGTTTTTACCTGGGAATGAATTGATTTAACCCTTTCAGGCTGCTCATTAAAGTACTTCCGAAACCCCACTGGATTTTGTTTGACTCAAAGGAAATAAATAGCTTAGAAAAACAAAGTTACAAGTTAACAAACAAAATACTCAAGTATCCTTCAATGCAGCATGTGTACTGCTATATGCATTATGGGCCTGATTCATTAAGGAACTTAGGCAAGAGTTTGAGTAAGTTTTCTTATTTAAGTTTTTGGGACAAAACCATGTTACAATGCAAGGTGTGCAAATTAGTTTATTATTTTGCACATAAGTTAAATACTGGCTGTTTTTTCATATAGCACACAAATACTTGATAGCTTATTTGTACACTGGAATTTAAAGTTGATATTTGTGTGCTACATGAAAAAACAGCCAGTATTTAACTTATGTGCAAAATAATAAACTAATTTACACCCCTTGCATTGTAACATGGTTTTGTCCTGAAAACGTAAGTAAGAAAGCTTACTCAAATTCTTGCCTAAGTTCCTTAATGAATCAGGCACTGTGGGCCTGAGTCATTAATGAGAGCAAAGCATAAAAACAGAGTAACTGTGCATCTGGGAAAAACCATGTTGCATCGGAGGGGAGGTAAATTTAAAATGTGTGACCAGATTTATTGTTGGGGTAGGACATGTCCTAAATCAACTTTAAATTTCAGTGTAAAAATAAAGCTATCAAGTATTTGTGTGCTAGATGAAAAAACAGCCAGTATATAACTTATGTGCAAAATAACAAACTAATTTGTACCCCTTGCATTGTAACATGGTTTGTCCCGGAGAACATTTACTCCTTTTTTTTTTTTGCCTTACTTTCCTTAATGACTCAGGCCCTATGAGTCTATTTGCTGTAACCACCAGTCCATTTTTTTTGTAAATTTATATTGCTTTTAAGAGCCATATTTTATAAACTGTTATAAGCAAAAGACAATGAAATATGCCAGTTAAAGTGTTTCTTTGCCCTCCTAGCCTAAACCCAATTATTTTATTTGGCAGCAAATGGGTTGTAAAAAAACTTCAAGGGAGGAGGTGGATTGTGCCTCATGAGAGAGTAACATGCTCCTTACCCTGCTTCAGTCCTATTATGTTATTATTTTCCTTGAGAAGAATCGTGTTGCCCTGCAAGGTCTGCAAATGCAAACTTTTTAACACGCTCTACATGCTCTAGCATTCTGCACACACATACTGGCCAACTCTATTTTACTCTGCATATTAGAGCTCAGGACTGCCAAGAGAAATTTGGGGCCCTGGTACAGGAACTTTTGCCCCCCCACTTCCATAGGCGAGCAGGAAGAAGGAAACATGCCGCCATGCAGCGTCTGTACTGCCGAAGGTGCATGCTCACATAGTGTTTGAGGTGTGGTCAACATGGGGCATTGCTGTGCTCTTTTGACATGACATATTATGTATTAAAACTGTTGTTCTACCCTACCTATTATTGCAACTTTAACAACCTGGCACTGGATTCCTGCATGGATTCTGGAATGTTGGGACCTTTTGGAAAATGTCAATATGGAAAACTGAGAAATTGAACAACATACATAACACCTATCACGCAGTACATAATACATACATTATAATAAAATATTACATTTATCACAACTTCCCCAGCCACATCACGGCACCCCCCAGACACATCATTATCACGCCACCCTCCAGTTACATAATCATGCCACCCTTCAGTCACATTATCTCATCACCCCATCAGGCACATTATCATGCCATTTCCCAGGCACATTTTGGCCCCCTCCAGACAGATTATGAACCCCCCCCAGCCCACTGTACTTACCTATGCTGCTGACATCAGAGAGGAAAATGTCCTGCAGAGTAAGCAGTGATATTTGGAGCACCTGGCTTTCTCTGCAGGCTGTTGACACACACTGTCAGGATACAGAGAGCAGCTGTCCGCTTCCCCCCACTTGCGGGTGCACCACCCGCTGTAACAAAAAGAAACATAACTTCTTTGCTCCATTGGAGGAGGAGGACATGCCCCGGTAATTTGTATCCGCCCCCACCCTCTTGGCACCCTTGTTAGACTTGTGCTTGGCTGTTCCCCCTCATAACTCATCATGTTAGATATTTTATATTTCCTGCCCTGTAGCTAACAGTGTTTTCTCTCCTACGTACTTTTGATGGACAGTGGAACCATGGGGTATAGAGGTGCAGGCAGAAAGTCTGAACTCCTTCCTCTCCATATCTCCTAGCCTGTAGGACAGCAATTTTCTTTCAAAGTGCCTCAGGAATCAGGACACTTGTTTTTTCTATTGTGCTGCATGTGGCAGTGCTGATTTAAGTGTTTATTGAATTTGATTTATTTCCTTTATTTTACCTAGCAGCTGTCACCACGGAGACAGCAGCTGTCAGGCAGCATAGCACACAGTTGCTAGGAATGAGTGGGAGGTGTTGGCTAGTGCCTCTTACAGCCACCCATTCCCACGTTGTCCAGGAAACAGGCTTCCTGGATGCTGGTCACTAAAGCTGTAGATAGTGAGTTGTGCTGCTGCTGCCATAATGGCAGACAGCTTCTTAGCAGATGAACATTCATTGTAGTTGTGGCGGCTGTAATTAAACTCCTCTCTTGCCACACAGGAGAAAGGATGTCAAGTGGGATCAGGAGCCCTTATAAATACGACATCCTGTTCCTTATTAGACTTGTGGTTATATTGAAGTAAATTCGCTCGGTCTACATCCCTATTTGTATCAAATGCTTTAGCCACCAGACCAGGATCATACTGTTTTTCCAAAAACTTCTCCCTCAGTTGTTCACCCTGTGTGTCATATACATTAAGATCGGTGCAATTCCTACGAATTCTGCGGAATTGGCCTTGCGGAATATTGGTCAACCAGTTGTAATGATGATGGCTCATGGCCAGGATATACCCGTTGACATCTACAGGTTTAATAAATGTCTTGGTTTTAATGATATTATTCTCTATATAGATCTCCAAGTCCAAATATTCTACTCTTCTTGGCTACAGGCACAGGTGAATCTCAAATTGTTCTGCTTATGGTTGATGTAGTGTAGGAAATCATCCAACAACTGGAGAGTACCAAACAATAAGGACGTCATCAATATAACGCCTCTAGAACACTAGGTTTGCCCCAAATTTGTGGGAGGACCAGATGTAGTCTTCCTCCCACTTGCTCATAAACAAATTTGCATAGCTTGAGGCAAACCTGGTTCCCATTGCTGTACCTTGAGTTTGCAGATAATACATACCATAAATAATTATGTCCAAGTATAAACTCTATATTATCCAATATAAAATTCACCTGAGTCTGTGGAAATACACTTGGTGATTCTAAAAAGTGTCTAGAACTGGCTAGGCCCTGCTTGTGGTCAATCACAGTGTATAAAGAAGCAACATCACAGGTGCCCTACCAGTAGTCATCCTGCCACTCCAAATTGCCCATTATATTAATCACTTGAGTGGTGTCCTGAATGTATGATTTCTGCAACTGAACATGATCTTGAAGAAAAAAATTGACATAATGTGAGAGATTGGATGTCAGGGATCCAATCCCAGACACAATAGGTCTCCCTGGTGGTCTAGTAACATTCTTATGGATCTTCGGTAGGACTGGGAAGAGGTGATCAGAGTGAAGGAAGCGGGCAGAAGTGTGAATGGAGAGGAGGTTAGAGATATAGGGGGCAGTAGACTGGGAGAGAGCCTTGTAAGTGATGGTCAGGAGTTTAAAAAAGGATTCTGTATGGGACGGGGAGCCAGTGTAAGGCAAGGCAGAGAGGGGAGGCAGAGGAGTGCCGAGAAAGGAAGATGAGTCTTGCAGCCGCATTGAGTATAGAGCGGAGGGGAGCGAGATGGGAGTGGGGGAGGCTGGTAAGAAGGAGGTTGCAATAATCGAGGCGGGAGATGATGAGTGCATGGATGATAGTTTTGGTGGCATCTTGAGAGAGGGAGGGCCGGATGCGGGCAGTATTGCGTAGTTGGGGTTTGGAGAGCAGCTGGATAGTAGGCCCAAGCCGCGGCCTGTAGTAAGTGGAAGTGGCGACGGCCGAGACTCAGGCCAAGCAGGGTAAGAGGAGGGCATGCCCATGGATGGCGCATATGAAATCAGTGGTAGGCAGCGTGTTGAGGCATCTCCAGATGACAAATTCGGGACCCAGATGGATATTCAAGCTGGGCACCAGCGGAGAGTACAGCCAACATGTTTGCACACATCCACGTCCAGTAGTGTAAGTTTAAATATTACCAAATCCCCGCCTTTGTCAGCCAGTTTGACAATGACCTCCTCACTTTTTTGTAGACTACATAATGCTTCCCTCTCTGGTCTAGTTAAATTGTCCTGATGTCCATAGGGTCTACCATAGGGTCTCGAAAGTACTAATAAAACCTCCCTACATGTGACTAGGGTGAAAAGTTGATCATAATCTTAACGAAGTATGTATGAAGTTATCCATATTATTCGTACTTCTAGTCTGGAGTGCTGAAGTGCTGGCTGACTATGCCCACCCAAGAGCACCTGTGGTGGGAGTTTGCATTCTTCTCTTCAGTTCAGTGGTTTAGTTCCATGTCAGATGTCTGCGTGAGAGGAATCTTAGACCAGAGGTACACTATAGATCCGCCCTACAAATGCTTTTTCACCACATGTCTTCCCAGAAACAAACCAAAATGAGCTCTGCTGGGTGCTTTTCAATCTTTAGTCTCCTCTTGGGTGATTATTTCAGCCCCTGAAGAGTTTAGGATTCTAGTCTAATATTTTGTTAGTGGAAAAAACATATAGAGCTTTCCAGGTCATTTTGAGCCTGAAAGCCCTAAGCACCCCTATTCGGGTTGACATTTTCCGAGATGAAATCTCTGAGATTGGTCATAATCAGCACTAAGAAGAATGAGTTTCTGGACTCCATGGATATCAAGGACACATACTTACATTTCCCAATCTGGTAAGGTTAGCAGTATTTTCTCAGATCTGCAATCCTGTCTCATCATTGTCAATTTTTTGGTTTATCTTTTGGCAATGAAACAGTGCCAAGGGTATTTTCAAAGATCATGGTGGCTATGGCTGCTGAGATCAAGGGGAGTGATACTCATTCCTTACAAAGATGCCCTGTTAATCAAGCTAAGATCCTCAACTTTTCTCGAGGCCCATATGCAGATGACGACCCATACCTTAGAATCAGTATAGTACATGTTCAGCATACGACTTTTCTAGAGTTGCTTTTCAACACTAGACAACAGAGCGTATTCTTATCAGAAGAAAAGATTCTCTCATTGCAGAGGCTAATAAAGTCTCTATTGGCTTTCAGATATATAATACTGTGCAAAAGTTTTAGGCAGGTGTGGAAAAAATGCTGCAAAGAAAGAGTACTTTCATAAATAGAAGTTTTAATAGTTTATTTTTATCAATTAACAAAATGCAAAGGGAATGAACAAAGGAGAAATCTAAATCAAATAAATTTTTGGTGTGACCACCCTTTGCCTTTAAAACAGCATCAATTCTTCTTGGTACACTTGCACAAAGTCAGGGATTTTGTAGGATTATAGTCAGGTATATGATTAACCCATCATCCCAAACAGGTGATAATGATCATCATTTTCATATGTTGGTTGAAACACAGTCATTAACTGAAACAGAAACAGTTGTGTAGGAGGCTTAAAACTGGGTGAGGAACAGCCAAACTCTGCTGCAAAGGTGAGGTTGTGGAAGAAAGTTTCATGCCACAGGTCAAACACCATGCCAAGACTGAGTACAGCAACAAGACACAAGGTAGTTATACTGCATCAGCAAGGTCTCTCCCAGGCAAAGATTTCAAAGCAGACTGGGGTTTCAAGATGTGCTGTTAAAACCTTTGCACAGTACTGTATATCTGTTCAATTTTGCATGACAGTATTAAGGAAGATTGTCTCATCCCATTGAGGGTACAATTTGCTTGGTTCCACTTTAATCGCTTCTCTAGTGGCTCAACAGAGATAATCCCTTCACCATTTGGGACTGGATGACCTTGACAACAGATGCCTGTGGTCTCGAGAGAAGTCAAAACTCCCTATCAATGTTCTGGAACTGAGAGTGGTGTTAAACCCTCTAGTCAGGATACAGCCTCTCCTACAAGGAAAGGCCATGAATGTTCAGCTCAGTGAAGAGAAGGTATCAACGTGATTCCGGACTGGACAAGAAGGGTGTGGTACATAGATATTCTCAAAATGGCAGCAGGCATGTCATGGAGGATTCTTCTAAGACGGGACCTATTAAGTCAGAGACCATAGCATCATCAAGATTTTGCTCACTGGCTTTAACAGCTTGTGGTGGTCTCGGCTAAAAATTATCATAGAGTATGGAAGATATATATCTCTTGATGTGAAAAGAAGGTTTTCCTGCTTTTTCCTTTATATTAACCAGATTACTTCTGAGACTTAGTTCCTTAAAGGTTCAGATTTCAGCCCTGTCAGAAGAGACTGGCATTATTACCTGAAGTACAGACTTTTTGCAGTGAGTGCTGCATTTGCAGCCTACATATATTTCTCCTAAAGCTCTGTGGGACCAAGACTTAGTCTTGACAGCATTCCATCTCCTTTCAAACAATTTTAGTTAGTGGAGTTGTAGTTCCTTACTTGGAAGGCAATGGTCTTTTGGAGATCTCTACAGTTAGAGAGGTTTCAGAACAAGCAGCTCTGTCTGCAGAGGACTGTTCTAAGAACAAAACCCTAATTTAATTCTAAGGTAGTGTTCAGTTTCTACCTCAGTCTGTATATTTTCATTACGAACTTGGGTCATGGTTGGTCTTCAGGAAAGATAAGATCCCCTTTTCTTGTTCGATATTTTTAGGGCTCTGAGGACATACCTGGGCTGGACTTCAAAGTTTCGGAAAACAGATGATCTTTTGGTCGTGCATGATTCGCAAAACAGACATTTGTCATGCACCCAAGCAAACTATTTCTAGATGGATTACTTCTGTAATGAAATAGTTTTACATTGGAGCAGAGATGCCAATTCCTTGAAAGAGTGATGGCACATTCTACCAGATTGGTGTATGCTTCCTGGGTGGTGTGGCATGGGGCTTTAGCTGTACAGCTGTGTACCTAGCCCACATTCAGCAAAGAAAGCACTGGTCCTCTCAGCTCCTTTACTCAGAAGGAGAAAAGTTTTGCACATGCTGCCATCTTGAAAGGCTAAGCCTCAACCTTTCCTTTTAAAAGGGACAGAATTGCGCAATAGGCTGATGACATCACTAAACACCTGGCCACAGTTTTGCTGTTTCATAGATTACCAATGTTTTATGTCGGAATATATGATGTTAATTGGTAACTTGTGTTTCTGGTTATAAGATGCTTTTCTGGTGTTACTCAGTGTGAATTTTATGCACATTCATTAGTGAGATCAGTGCACAGCAGTGGCTATGCTTTCTGAACACTGCATTTGCTAGAGCAATTCAGTACAGTCACAGTTTTATCTGTGAACTGTACCAGCCTATAGTAACTGATACCATTTTTACAATATTACTTTGTATTATATAATTATATTTATGTAATAATGCAAGTAAAAATAAAGAGATTGAAGTGACTTGGTTTAGTTTGATGTATCTTTAATTGTTTTTTTTAACATGATTGTTACTTTATATAATGCAATTTAAGGCTTCTGTGAAGAACAAATATGCTTATCTGAAGGATATATGGGATGATGTGCTCTTATTTGTAGAGCTAAGCAAAGCTTACAGTACATTAACGAATAAAAGTGAATCTTTATTACCACACTGAAAGATTGTTTTCGATTAAAAATTTGATCAATAACCTTTCATAGTTTGAGCAAGACCTTTAATAATCCATAGTTGGAAAACCTTTTTTCTTAATGTGTTGTATAATTTTTGGAATGCATCTCGTAAGGGTCTGTTTACAAGCAGTGTGTTAAATCCCCCTCCTTGCACCTACACGGAAAATAATCAAAAGAACATTCCTACACTAAAACCACCATCTTATGGAAACATAGGGAACAGCGAAGCAAACCACATACTTACAGGGCCGTCTCTTCCATTGGGCACAATGGGCAGGTGCCCGGGGGCCCTGCGGGCTAGGGGGCCTATCAGAGGCAGTGCTTAAAAAAAAAATCCTGGAGAAAAAAAGAAGAAAATACTTACATTGCAGTCAGCTGGCGATCCGGCTCCCTCCCTGGTCTCCTCCTCCGTGCGGCACTCGCAGTGCATGTCGGGCATGACGTCATCACGCCCGCCCGACATCCATTGCGGAGCGCAGCACGGAGGAGTCCCCTGCAGCCTGCTGATTAAAGTTGTTTTCGCGCTGCAGTGACTTGAAAGAAGAGTGAAGAGGATCGCATCGGAGAATAAGGTAAGTTATGGGTTTTTTTTTTAAAATTATTTCAAGGGACGCTGATGACTGACCAGTATGTGTGTGTGTAAAAAAAAGTTTTATATATATATATATATATATATATATATATATATATATATATATATCACTTTTTTTTTTTTCACGTGTGTGTGTATATATATATATATAGGTTCACTGCTTAGCCCGGGGGCCCATAATGTTGTTAAGAGGGCCCTGAATACTTATACTGCCGTCCTCTGCTAGAAAAACTTTTCTTTTCCTGTGCATATAATGACATTCATTTAGATCAATAAATAATACACACAAAATAAAGGTAGAGATCATGCTACTAGATTGAAAAAGTGTATAGTAAATTATATGATATTATTATAGTATATGGCCATTGAAAATAACTATATAGTACTCCAAAAAGTGCAAACCTTATCTGGCTAGCGCAATTGAAGATTTTGTAAAATCAGTATGCAGATAATAATAAAAATAGTAAAAAATGTCACTTCAAAGTACAAACTACTTCCACTTTAGAACAACACTTCATTCATTTCAACTGTTACATTTTTCTTCTAAAATAATGCTCATTTTAGTCTCATTTATAAATTAATTATGAGAGTGAGGGAGCATTAGGGCTACCTTATTACTTGTAGTTTTTTTTAATTAAATTTGTTAATGTGAAATGTACTTTCCTGCAGAAGTGCAAGAGAGATTTGTACAAACGCGTACTATTATAAGTTTGGTGAGGAGAATTCCAGTAACTCTTTTGCAGAGAGGAAAACGGCTATGTGCCCTCCTGCAAAGGCCTATAAATGTGTCCTCTCCACCCGTTTATCTCATTTAAATAGTCCTGTGCTGTAAAATGAAATCTGGTTTTCCACTTCAGTATAAAAATAGATGCACAAAGGCACCTAAGCAGCACTTGCAATGTGTGCCCCAAGCCTCCTAACTCCTTCCATTTGTCAGTAAAAATATTTGCACCCCAGCAGATACCTTTATTGTAGCCTGCAAATCCATAGACTTGCTTGTAAAACCAGGTGTAATTGGGCGAAAGTAAGACCGTGTTGTCACTAAAGATATTTTCTCTTTTGCCACTTTTGTGCTACATAAATGACCCTTATTGTCTATTAAGCAGTTTTAGCCCACAGTTATAAAGGTAAAGTGTACTGTTATTTTAAATAGTTTAATATCAGCAAACTTATTATACAGATGGTAAATGAAAGAAAAACAATATGACTTCATTCTAAACTCTCACACTGTAATTTTATTATTATGTTCTAAAATGTTATTTCTCTTTCAGACTGCTGAAATGGCTGAACGTTTGCAAAAGATGGGCGAGAGCTCACTTAGAAATTTCTCTATGGAAACAGAAACAAGTTTATATAACTTTGAAGGAGAAGATTATAGAGAAAAGCAAAAGGTAAAATAGTATTTACAAGAATGTATTGAGTGCTGCATATTACATAGGATGTATTGAGCAACTGCATATTCACTACTAATTACCAGGCTTAAAGAGAGCCACCTTTCTATTATAACAATATTTTCTTCCCGCAAAATGAAATATCTTTTCTGCTCTGCATAACAAAGCATAACATTGTTCCTATAACAGTGATGAACTGTGTTGGTAGCGCTTCACTCAGGTGTGCCGCCCTGCCTGTATCAGTGAAGTGTCACCAAACACTTCATATAACATAACAATATAACAATATCAATACATACATTTGGTGCTGCCTTCACACACACTGGGAAAGATGATACATGCACATATGAATTCTGTGTTCAGGTTTCAGGTCTCTGGGCTAGGAGGATATATAATACAAGAAAAAACCAATGGTGCAGATCATAAGCACAAATTGTCCAATCTGTAATATCCCACTGGAATCAAAACCAGTGTGTAGATAAAACTACTGCACACCACACCCGTGTTTCCACCCGTGTTTCCACTCCAAACTGAATCCCCCTTAGGGTATGCACTTACTTCACAATGGAAGTTTTCAAGCCCTCAGAGGTAATGCTGATATTGAATTCTTTCCAACTTTATCCCGATGGTCTCTTGCACTCATAAACAGTGAAGATAAAAACAATCTGGTGCATTAACCTTTTTAATTAAAAACAGATTTAAAAACAATTGCATATGCTCGTACCGGAAAGCAGTGATAACACGCATGGAACAAGATGGTATGAATATGAACGATCCCTCTCCACAATCAGTCTCATATGTCCATATGTAGTCCCCGCAATTCCGGTCTGCACAACGATAACATTGTTCCTAGTTCAGGCACAACGGTATGCCTCATCTCATCTCATCCTGTCTGCCTATGTAAACTGCTGCTCATCTGCATATGTGGTCATTTTGCCTCACCTATGCACCCCAGCGGAAATACTAGATGCATTTGTGCAAATCGAGGGGCACAGCAGGTCCAAAGCTTATTTTCACTGTGAAGTGGCTACTCTGTTCTCGTAAACAACTTGTTATTTCTTTACAGACCAGTGTTTCAGAGTAGTGAGCAATGTGGTCCTACATTGATCCAAAATGTGGCTATAACTTACTACTTTATGTTGCCAAAAAGTTATGTGAAACAGTAATTTTTAGCAGGGCTGTAGCTAGGGCTGTGTAAGAGGGGCGACCACCCAGGGCGCAACGCTGAAGGGGGCGCAGATTATGAATATTTTAGGTTAATTTGCTTAAAATTGAGGGCAAGCGGGGTGTCAGTTTTCCTTCCCGCCCTAGGCACTAAAATTTTAAGCTACGGCTTCTTAGTGCGCAGTCTCAGGATAGAAGCTGGGTCAGAAACAGTAGTAAACTCAGGAGTTCCTCTACATCCCAGCATGTTTAAACTGTGTACTTGGTTTATTCAACACTCTCTGACTCAAGTGCTGGGCATTCATTAGCAGTGTGAGAGCTGGACTAATTGGCTGTTGTGGATTGGTTCTGGTGGGTTTATTAGGCTCTCAGTGCTATTCACTCATTGCCACTTATAGCATTTGCTATTCTGGTGTTCGTGCTCTGCATTATTGTAGTCTAATCGTGTTTTGATCTTGCTAGTTCAACGATTATCCTATCTACTGCCTGTACCGACTCTGCTTGTTTAACATTTTCTCTTGGATGCCGCTTGTACTTACCTCGGCTTGTTATAGGATATTCTAATCTGCTGCCCGTTCTGGCTTCAGTTTGTCTCAAAGTCTCTGGTTTGCCGTTTGAAATGACTTCAGATTGTTAGTTATTTTTGCCTGCTATACTCACTGACTTCAGTATATTATAAATGCCCTGGTTTGCCACTTGTACTGGCTTCAGATTGTTACAGTTGTTCTTGCATCTCATTCTCAGTGACCTCAGCTTGTTACAGAAATTATTCCACTTGCACTGACTTCTGATTGTCACAGTTTTTCCTGCCTATATCTCACACTGACTTCTGTTTGGTTATAACTTGATTTTTTTGACATGTGTATGTATTGCATTTTCTAGTCTGCTGTTTAGTATTGTCATGGTATAGTCTTCTATATTTGCTTGTATGCACTCGGTGAAGGTCAAATTTTCGATGGAAGAAATGCAGACAGGGTAAATGGCGACAGTGTGATTACCGACAGTGACAATGCCGACAATCACAATGCCAACATAAAATGAGCAATCTCTGTGGGTCCTACCCACAGGCATTGCAGCTGCCAGCACAAAACAGTGCTAAAAAAGTCATGAAAACAGGAACATAAGTTAAAACTACCTTCCCCACCCCAAGACACATAAAAACTTGTAGAGCACACAAATGTGTAAAAATAAAAATGGGGGCAAAAAGCTTGAGGTCCCCCCAATTTTTACTAGATCCAGCACTAGGCTTTGCCAGCAGGAGCTATAACAAGGGACGCCTCGTCATGATGCCAACTAGCCCCCAGCTGGTCAGCCTGGGGCTAGTTGCCGTTCCCTAGGGTAGGATTCCCTAGGAAGATGGGGTCTGCAAACAAAATGCGGTGCTAAAAAGCACTAGGGCCCTTCCCACACTCTTGGGCGGTGAGTGTGGAGTAATCAAAAGGTTAAATGTTAGAAAGACACTATTTTGAGTTGGTGGACGACAAGTCGCAGCAAGCCTGGGCTGACAATAACAATATAGGCATGCAGGTGCTTGTAGTACTACAAGCACCAGCATACCCAGGGCAGCCAGGTCATGCTGGCACTTGGGGAACCACAAGTGCCAGCATGTCCTGGCACCCAGCGTCCATTGTGACCTGTAGTGCACCAATCCAAAATGTAAATAAATCACATTTATAACATAGGTGCTTTCCCACTGACACTGTGGGAACGCCCTAGGTTATAAATAGATCTCTCGTCTTTCATATTTTCATTATGTGGCAGGTGCTCCTGTATACATAAGCAAGTTTGCATTATCTCTATGGTTTGTTTTGTTGCCAAGCATGTTCCAGGGGAGTATTTTGGTTATTTTAAGCAAGATAAGAAGATTTTTTTTTACACCACGTTTGGAATTCTATTATGGCTTTAGTTTTTATAGACAGCTACAGGATCTTTGGAATTTGTTTTGGGGTTTAAAGCTAACAAGAATTGGATCCATTAAAGATTAGAAGAATTGGATTCATTAAAACTTACAAAATTTAGTTTACAGATAAAGAACACAACTGTTGGTAAGTATTATTGGGGTTTTAATTGTAAATAAATGTTATGGAGCCAACGAGAGTTTGGTTTATTTAAATTTTGGGTTGCAGTACAGGTCACAGTGGGCCCTGGGTGCCAGGGCATGCTGGCACTTGTGGTTCCCCAAGTGCCAGCATGCTCTGGTTTCCATGGAAATGCTGGTGTTTGTAGTTTTACAAGCATCAGCATGCCCTGGGGTAAATGTATCAAATAGCGAATTTTGCAAATTGCTAATATCAGGCAACTTTGCATGGTACATTTAAAGCGCCAGTAGTTTGAAAGCCAAAACTTGCTTTAAATTTACCATGCGAAGTCGACGGATATCGAATATTTGCAAAAATCACTAATTAATACATTTACCCCCTGGACTGTAAATGGCAGCCTGGGCTTGCTGGGACGTGTAGTACACTAACTGAAAAGTTGTAACTTTTATTACTGTTTTCATGGTTTTTTTAACACAATTTTGTGACGGTGACCGCAAGCATCGCTCGACATTGTCACTGTCGGCAATCACACTGTCAGCATTTTCTCAATGTCAGGTAAATGGAAATGTTGGCATTTTCCCTGTCGGCATTTTCATGTCGGCAGGATAAGTGCCGGTATTTCTTCTGTTAGGATTTTGTACCCAGCTCGTTTGTAACAGCCTATAGCTATAAACATACTATTGCACAAGACCTGGGGGCACTTGAGTATTGGTAAGCATATATAGCTTCAGTTCTGTAACTTTATTTAATAGCTTGTGGCATACGTTACATAGTCAAAGCGTGCTCTATCCACTTCATCCAAAAGTATAGATGATAATGTAACCCATACATTTATTTTATCCATGATATTAATAATGCAAGGCCTATTCGATTATATATGTGCATTATTGTCCCAAAACAGAAGCACTCTTCAAAGGTGTCACAGTCATACATTGGATAATGGATTTAATGGACATGGGAGCCACAGCAGTCCTAGATATGCGCAAGATGCTACAGTCAATCTTTCTCAAGGAGTTGAGGCACCTGTCTTATACTACTGTGGCCTCTGTGTCCATTGAACCCATTACTTTCTCTATGACTAATGGTTATGGTAGTTTATGTCCAATGTTAAGGACTTGCGTGACCATTTTTCTCTTTTGTAAGCATAGGTGAAGCAAACATAGCATTCTGGAGAGGCTGAAGGAACTTTACATAGTCTTAATTAATTTTGCAGTTTTAATTTATTTTGTTTTATATTAATTCCATTTAGCTCCTGTAGTTGTCTCAGTACATATAGTAGTTAGTGAGTGGAGTCCAAACATAAATACAGAAAGTTAATATTTACATGTAATATTGGTAAAGCCAAACAAGCATCCTATCAGTTATGATCAGAGTGAAGATGCGACAGTCCTAATCTTCAGCTTCTTTCCTCTGCCAAGCTGTTTGAATGGCCCAGGGAACAAGTTGATAATGATTGCTGCCATACCTGGCTTTGTTAAAATAAATAATTTATAAACAAACATAATCCATTCCACCAGAGCTGGTTCCAACTAAATGAAGGGGGGATAACAAGCAAAGGGATCCCTAATAAAGTGGAAACCAGCATCAGAATAGACAGGTTGGGACAGTCACACTACAACAAGGAAACTCTCATCATTGGATTCCCCTTGTTGTAATGTGAACCAGCACCAGACTGGTCAACCTCTATGGGGCAGGGGCCTGCAAAAAACTGAGGCAACCAGCCCATGCCAACCTGCACTGGGCAGGTTGGCAGGGCTCCTTCCAAACATGTTTTGAGCCCCTTCAAAATCATGATTTTTTAATTTTCTGTGATTCCCTATGAAGCTTTAAGGAGCCGTTTTATACAACACTCCCTTCATTTCAAAGGGCAAGAAAAGTCTACATCTCTACTTCAGTGCTATCTGAAGACTGGCCACAGTAAAATTATCTGACACAAAGAATCCTTTTTCTGTTAAGGTCCACTCACTCGAAGACCTTGGAAACAGTGCCAGGGGGAGAATTCTGATTTGGATTGTGAGATAACAGTTGTCTCAATAAGTGAAGAAACCTACACTCATAGCAAACGTGCAAGTCCTTGAAATGTGTTAGAGTCTACCACAGTCTAAAGCAGTGCTTCACAACCTGCTCTCACCCTCGGCACACCTAAGCCCTTTCCAGAATTCTGCGGCACACCAAAAGCAAAAATATACAAAAAAAGCAGGAATTATAAAGTGCATACACAGAAATTACATTTAATTGTAATAAAATTTCTTATAACTAGTATTAACTATGTTAGCTTTTAACTATAATTAATATTAATTTTTAACTACAGCTAATGTGATACCTGTCTGACAGGTAAGACATGAATGTTACATGCCCCAGTGGTTGCCATTTCTTCAGACATAATTTCCTTGCTTGTGGTACCATTAATTACACAAATACATGAAAGATTTAATGATATTCTACAGCTAGCATAAATACAATACATTCTAATTAGTTGGATACCAGATTGTTTGTGCAGTATAAAGTAAAAGACATGGTTCCCAAAAACAATAATATTCTATGTTGATTATTTTAACAATGCCTAAATGATGATGATGAATTTTGCGGGTTATTTCAGGCTGAGCCCTGTTTATGTGAACTCTGATAAGTATACCAGTTTCATTGCACAATATGAAACGTTCTATAGGAGGTGACAGCAGACGTCCCTGTTCCGAAGAGCTGGCACTTAAAGCTCGGTGACATAGAGAGCCGCTGCTTGCCGACGTTGTTTTGCTGTTGGTTTACAGTTAATGTGGGAGAAAAAGGAAGAGACTGCTGGAGGGAAGAGAAGACAGAGATTAGTGGTTAAAAGAGAGAAAGTTATATGAACATAAACTTACCAAAACAGGATAGGCACAGCAAGTAACAGGAAAGGGGCAGTGCTAGCTCCATACCCAGGAAAAGGATAAGTAGGAGGGAGGGCAGGACTTCTGGGTACAGTGGGAAAGGAAGTTAGGGAAGGAACATACCTGGGAGAAGAGAGGGGCAGAAATATATGTGTGTCTCAGACACTCAGGCAGTACCTAAAGCAAGAGCAAGAGAGACCTGAGCTCGACACACTTGTAACCCGCAACCCGTGTAACCCGCCCAATAACCCACAAACTGCAAAAAAAACCACAACTTGAAACAAAAAAAAAAGCCCAATTCCATTGAATTATCAACTATGGCAGTGACAGTGGCAAAGAGATAAGGACCACGCTTGCGGGAACTTTGCAGTAAACAATACATTCACAAGTGTCATCCCCGTAACATAATAATAATAATAATGGACTCTTTATTTCACTAAACTGTTTTAGAAAGAAAACATATGGAACAAATTTTTAAATTATTTCCTTAAGGCAAGGTCTTCCAGTTAACTATAGTATGACGCATGTACCGCCATAATTCTTGTCCATTTTCTCCTGTTGGAGGCACACTTAGCAACATCTCATGGCACACTGGTTGAGGAGCACTGGTCTAAAGCACAGTAGAGAGCCATAGAGTAACATTGTACCTACTCTCTTGGGTCTCAAGGACCAAAAATGTATAATTTAATAATCAAGTTCTGTTCATTTAGTCTAACACTGAAGGTGACCTGAGAGGCCTGTAGAAAATGTAGGTCAGATTACAGTCTAAGAAAAGGGTCAAGACCCACTGCGAAAGTCTACTCTTAAGATATTTGATTTATCATCTGATAGAGGTTGGTAATGGTAGATTCTTGCATGTTCAAGTTGTCTTTGTCTGCTAAATGATTTCAAGGATTTCTGCATCAGGATAGGAGTAAAAAACCTTTATTACACAGAGCAGGGGTGACCAACCAGTCAGAAACTAAGAACTAAAAAATATAGATACGGCAATGTGCCAACTTTACATTTTAGATATGTGTGTATATAAATATACACAGTATAAACATGCGCATACGTTCCATACACATTTACATTGAAAATATAACATAATTTATAGTATCTTGCAAAACGAAAAAGAGGATTTCCAACATTGCCAAAATGTTCAGAATAATCATCAGATAAGCACAGCTCTGCATTGCACAGTTCTTATCTTGCTGCTGTGTCCAGTGTAGGAAGGTTTAAAAGGTACTTATAGTTTCTTCACAGTAGCTCACGCTGTTTCTGAAGCCACAATTGCTGTGGAGAAAACTAGTGAACTAGGGATAAAAAATGTCATAAAGGACCAACATGCCCCTCAGACATCTCCGCATTCCCATCAAATCTACCCACATGCCCCAGTAATGTATGGCAGATATTCCCACATACCTATCAGACCTCTCCAAATGCCACCAGACTTACCCACATGCCCCTTACATGCCATCAGACCTCCCCATATGTCCCTAACATGCCATCAAACCTCCTCATATGTCTCTTACATGCCTATCAGCCTCCCCGCATGCCACATACATGCCAATCAAGCTTCTACACATTCCTACAGATCTCCTTACATGCCTATCAGCCTCTTTACATCGTATCGCACATGCCATCATATCTCACATGTCCACACAGACGGTGGAGCCCGCACAGAGGAAGGAGGGAGAGCACACTACACGCTCTTCTCCTCCTTCCCTGATTGGATTGCCTGTGATAATGTGACCTCCTATAATGTATATATATTATGTTTTGTGCTACCTATTTACATCACAGGCTTATGCTTTCCCCTTACACAAATATTGGACTTTGTGCATTCATTTTGTTGAACCCCTCCTCCATACATCCCACATGCTCCTTAAAGTGGACATGGCTTTTTGTCTGGATTCCTAGCTTCCAGTTCTTCAAGCAGAAATCATCTAACCTGTAAGCACCCAAAAAAGCTCTTTTCCCACTTGCAAATGAGGCCAAGTTTGGACAGTTAGTTCCTGATTGTTTGTTTATATGTCAAGTTCGCAAAGCCACTATTTTGTTTTTTTGTTTCTGTTTTGCTCCAGATGCACCTACCTAGTTATTTAAACATTGCTATGATCTGTTGTGATCTGTTCATAAAGCAGATCTCAACATCTATATCAGGAAAACAAATAAAGATGCAGTTATTTCACAATTGCACAAAAGCAGCAGTTGTATTACATTGCACTACCATATTGTTAATGGCTCCCAATTTGTTTACATTTATTTTTACTGATAAGGTGCAACTTCCTTGCCGTTTGCAAATGTTCATATTGCTGTTGATGTCCATGAAGAAATTTGTAATACAACAATTAATTAAATGATTAATTTAACTGCAAGAATTCTGTTTAACATGATTATGATGGATATGACTTTCATGAAGAATACATGCAGTCTGGAAACAATATTTCAATACAAGTCTGTAAAATATGTTTAGCATCCAGTATTTAGTTTCAAAATGCATGGTTTAGTTCAACTGATGCTCACTTTATTTAGATACAAAGACGGACATTTCTATTTTTCAGTCCATACAGTATGTAGATGCATTCCATTAGCACAGTCAGTGCCAGTTTTAGCAATAGATTTACACACAATTTTTAGTCATTGACTGATATATATGCTGGAATGCCTATTTTCACATTCTGACCACCAATTTAATTATTTATGATTGTTAATATTATTATTTTTCTAGTGCTCTTTTCACCCTTTGTGTATTACATGACTAATAAGTATTTACATGTGATAAAAAGTATGTTTCGGTCCCCCTATTAATATTGAACACCTGTTCAGCGCAGGCCAATAAGGTTATCGTATTGAGCAAACATTGCTTTAATTCCACAATCAATAACATTTTGTCACTCCAAGTTGGTGAACAAGTTCATAAAAATAGGCTGAAGAAAATGAACGAATAATATCGCAAAGCAAGATGAGCTCTAGTGCTGCACCTTTACATGTTTCTTTCCTTCGGAAATGCCCCCCATTGTTTTCAACAATTTTTTTTATTAACTGATATGTGATACTTACCCCGCAAACCCAGTATTGTTGATTCAGTGGGGCTTTATTTGCAGTTATGTCACAGAAAGTTGTTTATGGTGCCCATTCTGGTATTGTTTTTAAAATCTATTGTTTTCTTTAGCTGATGCAGCTGACTCATCAAGTAAACGTTCAGAATCAAAATTTAATTTAATTTCTTGGTACACAATCTTAATTGGCCACTTAAATCCCATAATGTTGATTTGTATTTCCAGTAAAGTGGATACTTTTCTAAAGTGCTTCTTTTTCTTGTCTTTACATTTAGCTGAGTATGTTAGAGTGGATAGAGCCCCCCAAACGAGAGCGTAAGGCCAATTATGCGGTGGATGCATACTTCAGAGATGCCTTGCGTGTTAGTGAACCAAGAGCTCCAAAGGTAAAATTGATTCTGCATTATTAATACATTGTATATAAAAATGCAATATGTGCTAACCGTCTGTTTATGTTGTTTGTATTGAGAATGTGGAAACTTTCAGCATACCTCACAACATGTAAACAAATGCATATTTGCTTGTATTTGTAGATAGAGTATGCAAACAAACCACAGTAGAGTTTTAGTTTTAAATAAACATCATTCACAGATTAGTACACACATCTACAATCACAAAATATATTTTATTTAGGATCCAAGCAGACATTTTTTGAAATCAGGAGATTTAATTTTCAAAACTTTGTATCAGTTCCAAAAGAAAGACTAGTGGAAGCAGGAGATTTGAAAGATGGATGGTTTGATTATATACGATGAACAGGTGGTTAACCTTCTTATCCCGGCTTACCATTGTTCTGTAAGTTTTCAATAAATGCAGCAATTCTTCTAGGCTTCCATTTTAACTTTACAGTATCTGCAAGTATGTTACAAATCAAACGCCATCCCTCTTGCTACTACCACTAACCTTAACTGGGGAGGATCCTCCTCTGTGTCTTTGTTCTTTGTACTACAGGAGTTCCTAAATAAATGGAGCCTTTACAAAGGAGTTGGCTGCAAACAATCTTTATGTTGGCCCTGCTTCCTGCCCCTATCATAGTATAGTTTTGGGTTGCTGACGCAATATTCCCAGTGAGACAAAGCTTGGTGCTGGGACTTGTAGTGTTGGTGGTTGTAGCGTCATGATAACTAGGACAGATGGAGGATCCTTCACAGTTATGGTAATAATTTGCAATGGAGGCATGGTTAATTTGCAAAAATTATCCACTTAAAATGTGAAATTAATAATTGATGGTGGATTGTAGCAACAGTAAGTAGCTCACTCCAGATCATAAGCACATTTCTTCCCTTTACACAAATACTGGAGTTTGCTCATTCATTTTTTTAGAGCCCACCATTCCTCATCACATGCCCATCAAACCACTCCCACATGCCCATCAGACATCCCCCACATGCCCATCAGACCACTCTCACATGCCTCACACACCTCCCCCACATACCTTTCCCACTCTTTCTTTTACTGCTACTTCTGCACTCCCTCCTCTTTATCTTGTCGGCTGTGTGACCTTCCTGTATTATGCAGAGGAGGTAACATAACGCAAAAGTAGTCTACTCCTGTTTGATCTTATTCCCTGCTTTTTGCATAACTTTTGCCTTGCCAGTGATAAAATATTAATTTCTCTTTCATTAAGGCGCCCCGGCCACCAAAACAACCAAACATTCAAGACTTTCAGTTTTTTCCGCCAAGACTGTTTGAGCTGCTGGAGAAAGAAATACTTTATTACAGAAAGACCATTGGATATAAGGTAATCTTAAAATGATGCACACCTGAAAAATAAAATAACTTGATAAAAACAAAGGTATTTTTGTATTTGCCGTTAATTCCCTTTTTCCTTCCGCAGTAGGCTGATCTGTTAGGAGTACACTGGCAGGAAGAATGAGATTGTGTTGCGGTTAAAGATGGTTTATTGAGACTCAGCAGCAGACAGGGAGTAACAACAGAGTCACAGTACTGAACTGGCAATAATGATACTCAAGATAATGGCTTAAGCACAATATTAAGACAGTGCTAAACAAGAAACAGGAATATGCAGACAATTATGGAGATACATGGTGTAGCAGAAAATCTCAGGCAGTAAACAGACACTGATAATGCAGAAGTGCCCCTGACACACTGGTAATGCAGACATATCTCTGATACTTATTCACAATAGCAAACTGTCTTGGTAAAAATGGTGTTTACTTGCGGCATGTGTGCACACAGGCTGATGGTAACACAGTACAAAAAGCACAAACAGTTAAGCACTCAGAAAGAACAGTGACACTACTGAGATATCCTTGGAGCCCTCAGTGTGAATGGAAGAAATGCTGAACCTTGAATATGTTCTCAGTATTGTACCTGAGAGTAGTCAGGAACTTGTACCAGTGAAGATGCAGAACCTGTGAAGTTAAAAGTCACAGTAATGCAGAGCCAGCAGGCAGAAGCCAGAGGTCACGGTAATGCAGAGCCAGAGGCCAGAAGGCAGAAATCACCGTAATGCAGAGCCAAAACCAACTGGAGCAAAAGGTACATGACCAGGAATCTATAGTTTAAACGCTGTCACTGGCAATATGAAACTGGATAGATGAGGACCTACCTCAGACAGACCCCAGTAGGATTAGAGAGGAGGCACACCTCCCAATAGTGACTGATATGCTGATCGCCCCAAAAGGTGTCAAGAAAGCCACCAAGATGAGCCAGGACACTATGGCAACATGCATATGACTGTACCAAGCTGGTAAAAGAAGAAAATGATCACATCTAAATTATATGCAAATCTTAACAGGATCCAGATTTAAGAGGCAGAGACCTGAGAAATAAGAACTGATAACTCCCTTTCCCTCTAATCCTCCTCCGTTCACAGTTAGCCCACCAAGGAGACAGAGTAAAAGAGAGCTTGTATTTCAGAATATGTTGGTCTGTCTGTCACTACAGCAGGCCTGACCAACCTGTGGCTCTCCATGTGTTGTGGAACTACAAGCCCCAGCATGCTTTGCCAGCAGTTAGCCAGCAGATCGCTGACAAAGGTATGCTGGAATTTGTAGTTTCAGAACACATGGAGAGCCACAGGTGTGCCGGGCCTGCACTGCAGCCTCAGAAGATGTTATCACTAGCTCCTGGTTGATGTTAAAACTCAAAATAGGTTTAGGTTGGTATAATAAAAATATATGTGCCCCACCGATGGTTTAGATATCTTTCTGGACACTTACTGTCTGACCCTTGAGGAGCAACCTCCATGTGTACAGGGCTAGTTATGGCCTGGAATTTCAGAACATTGGTAGGATGGAGACATGAGGAGACCATGTACCCTGGCTGTGGTAGTTTAGGAAAATGATCTCCTATCAAGTAGTTATAGCCTGCCACACTGGAACTGAGAAGGGTCTTTTCGCCATCAGATAGGAGATTTCTTTCCATCACCTCAGGGAGGGGATACTGAATTGTCTAAGGTCCAATTCTAGTCTTCACTAGTTTGGCTTTCCTCATCATTCGAAGAAGGGTCCACTACTGACATATTCTAAACATTCCCAAGAATCTATTTGGTGAGGAAAGAGACGCTTGCACTTCAGGGAACAAGATAGCTTTCAACTTTCATATAGAGATCCATAACAGAATGGATTAGGGATTAGTCCTGACATATTCCGGGATGAAAATGTGGGACAGTATGTAGGTGGCAAATGTGGTATATAAACAAAACTAGGAACCAGACCCATTTTTGTTCAGTTATTGCTGATGCAGGTAGTGCAGAGGGGGCTTGATTGTTCAACAAATAATTTAGTCTTGAATTTGGCACATATATAATTGTGGATCAGTAGTGTTGGGTGCCTAGTGCCCCTCATTTTTTACATGGATTCCTGAGAATCTGACATGCCTGCACACTGGAAGGGGAATGGTGTTAGCCTCATTTGCCACCCGCTAGGTAAGCTTCAGAACAAGAAAGATTAATTTCCATAAGACAAATATGCCCATTTTGGCTAATACCACTAGCACCCCATGGCTGGACTGATAAGTGGTGGGTACTTAAGTTGCTGCGGCTGGCTGGATCAGTCTATGATGTAGAAGGACTGAATGAAACATGGTGATGCAGAATTCTGTATATTGAAAGTCATGCTGTTATACTAGTGCCACCTACTATTGGCTGATTTAAAATACAATGCAGTTGATTCCATTATTGAAGCTTACTCCTCTCTGGATATCCCAGACAGCCAGAATGAGGGCATCTACCATTCAGGCCTGGAACAATGTGGGAACTGTATTGGGAGTACTAGTGTTACTGCTTCATACACTATGTGGCTAAGGGTCCACTTGACCTGCTTAACCGTGAACTGAGGTGTGAGTGAGGTACTCTCTTGATGAAAGCAATTTAACAAGGGGGTGAACTATTATTACACTGCTATGCTTCAAGGGACAACTCAGACTTTCTCTCAATTTGTGTCAAAATAGCTTGGAAAGTATAAAAAATAAAATAATATAATAATGGCACAAGCCCTGTGCCCACCTCATTTGTAGGGCACAGGGAAAAAACTTAGGGGGAACTGTAGGGTTATCGACAGGAGGAGGAGTCATTTATTTTCTTTTTTTCCAGTGCCCTACCTCCAACGATTGAAACATAAACCACCGTCTGTATCTCTCTATTACTGAAGGAGCAATAGAATCTTGGAGCACTTTGTATATCCCAAATTAAAATGATTCTAAACCTTTATTATCAATATTTGTGAGTTTATTATGTGACTTTTGCACTTGCTTCATTAAGTTTGTTATTGGACGACATATTTGTTGGTTGTTAGAATGACTCTACTGCTAACCTGTTTACCTTCAACATATCATTCCAGAGCACTGAGATGAAGGTATGTTGATCATTCATATTCATGTTTTAGGTGCCAATTGGCCTGTCTACCTTCAGTATCACTGATTTCCAGTAACCATCCAATCTAAAAATATTTCGGTTCCACAACACAGCGCAGTATATATTTTCAGTATATATTATCATCTGTTACTCTATTGTTATTAACCTGTTGTAAACAATATTGTACTTTACAAATTTTTAGCACTTTTGCCAAGACCCTTCCAAGATATTCTTATTTTTTTATTATTATTATTGTCATATCGTTATACCATATCCTACAGTGCTGTACAAAATGATGGACACTTTAAACGTACAGTGCCTGAATAATCTACTATATAAAAGCCTAGTGGCGTGTCTCTGTGTGTGGAAAAAAAACCAAGCTGCAGCGCCACCTGCTGGGCGAAGTTATACACTGACCTTCTAAATTCTTAGTGTGTGTGGGGGAAAAAACTCTGAAAGGGCTGAAATTTGCTGCAGCGCCACCTGCTGGGCGGAGTTATACACTGACCTACTAAATTCTTAGTGTGTGTGGAAAAAAAAACTCAGAAAGGGCTGAAATTTGGTATACTAAGATGTTTTTAATTTGTTAATTGTTAAAAGTGTTTATAAAGATTTTAAAAATATATATATATATTTCTTGAAGGAGAAGTGACAGTTGGGAGTGGTTGGTGGTTGCCGGGGGTGACAGTTGGGAGTGGTTGGTGGTTGCCGGGGGTGACAGAGCGAGAGGAGTCTGATACTCAGGACCGCTGAGAGAGATCCCTGTGTCTGGATAGACATCTGGATAGATGTGGCGATAAAGATGAAGGATGAGGTGATGGAGAAAAATGATGAGGTGGTGATATGTGGACAAAACCACGTTAAAAAAGGGTGCTTGCGTCGGGAAGTAACGCTCTTCCCCTGAGGAGGCCTGGGTTAGGCCCAAATGCATGACAAGAACCTTTTTAACACCTTAAGTAGCTTTAATTGACTAGAATGCATGAGTATCATGCACGGGTTAACTTGTAATAATAATAATACAGTAACATACAATAAATATAAGGGGATATGGCACTACTTCATAGAGCTTACAATGTAAAGAAGTTGTGGGGAATGAAACAAATGGTACTGTATTGTGGTTCAGTTGCATATATTTCCAGAATTTGTAATAAAGCTCAATGGACAGATCTGAATCCAATGGGGGAACACTGGAAAACTGGGATATTGAGTGTGGTGAGAGGTGAGGCTTAGGTACTACATGACGACAATGAAAATGTCACCATTCAGAATGTCGACACCATACTGTTGGCAATCAGAACGACGACACACAGAATATCGATGCAGTTAAAATGTTGACATTCAGAATGGTGACATGTTCATTATGTGGCCACTGTTAAAATGTGGATATTGTGACTGTCGACAGTTTGAAATGTCTTTCACTATTCTCTATTTGACAGAAAGCGTTAAATTTAACGCGGCACCACCACCGGCAGTACATAAGAAAAATGAAATAAACTATCGCACAAACATCTACCCCACTGTGCGCCAACACTGTGGATAGTCCCCATATTATCAATAGCCCTAGCAGTGTAATTATGTCATAATGCGCCGGGAGCTCTTCCTGTGAAGAGCTAGTTATGTGGGTTTTTATTAGAGATGTTCACTGACCCTCATGTTTTGGTTTTGGATCTGTATTAACTTTGTGTTTTGGTTTTGGCAACACCGTCATTGCGTGTTTTGGTTTGGATCTGTATTTTTTGGAGAATTGCTAAAATATACTAAAATCACATAATTTGGCCCTTTTTTTGTTCCTACATTATTATTAACCTCAGTAACACTAATTTCCAGTTATTCCCAGTCAATTTTGAACACCTCACAGGTCACAATATTATTTTCATCCACTTTCGGCCAAAAACTGCAGCAAGCTGGCTGGATATAAAGCCATAGAGCAATGGCACAAACACACGGCATTTCATAGCACATCTAGGAAACATTGCCACACTCTTTTCTGAGTACGCACTGGAGGGTGGGCAGCTTAGGTATTGCAAAGAAAGTTTGTACATGGGTCTCCAAATTGCCTTTTTGTCATCTGTATCATCCCTGGGTCTCTTAGGAAAGCTAAGTTTTTTCCTAGCAGTAGTTGCCTGAGAAACTGAAGGAGGAGACGCTGTCATATCACGTACCACTTGTGCTGTCATCTTGCTCACCAGGAGCTCCTTGCATCTCTTGAGATCTGGGTCAGTTGGAAACAAATAGAAGACATAGTTCTTAAACCTAGGATCAAGCACAGTCGCCAAAATGTAGTGATCCGATTTCAAGATTTTGATAACTCTCTGATCCTGGTGAAGCAAATAACATACTTGATCTACAAGTCCGACATACTTAGCGTAATTGCTTTGTTTCATCTCCTCCTTCAGTTTCTCAAGCTGATTTTCCAAAAGTCTAATTAAGGGATCACTTGGCTCAAGCTAGCAGGGTCTGAACTCACTTCACAGATGACTACTTCAAATGATTTCAGCACCTTCCACAACACGGAAAGTAATCTCCACTGCACTGGACTAAAATACATTCCCTCTCCTTTCCCAATGTCATGGCTTGTGGAGTAAGAGTGGATGGCTTTTCGTTGTTCCTCCATCCTCAGAAGCATATAAAGGGTGGAATTCCACCTTGTTACCACCTCTTGCTTAAGTTGGTGGCAGGGAAAATTAAATTGTTGTTATAGCTGCTGCAATATCCTACATGTTGTTGCAGAATGCCGGAAATGTCCCAAAATTTTACGGGCCACAGACAGCATCTTCTGCATTTCCCTTTCATTTTTTCAAAATGCTCTGCAGCACCAAGTTGATTGCGTAAGCAAAACAGGGAATGTGATGAAATTCACCCAGCTGTAATGCTCTCACAATATTGGTGGCATTATCAGAAATTACATATCCTGAGGAGAGTCCAAGTGGGATAAACCTTGTAACAATGACATCCATTAGTATTTATAACAGATTGTCAGCTGTATGCCTCTTAGTGAAGCCTGTACTACACAAAGTAGCCTGCCTCTGAAAAATGTGACATAGTTGGGTACATGCTGCTCTTGTTCCTGCTTGTGAAGGCGACTCATCAACCCAGTGGGCTGTCACAGTCATATAATTATCAGTTCTGCTTGTCCACACATCTCTGGTTAAGTGTCTAGTGGATAGAATGGCATTTTGTAGCCCAATAATTAAATTTTTACAAACCTTCTGGTAAAGGTGAAAAATGGCTTTTCTAGTAAAATGGTGTTGTGATGGAATTTGGTAATGAGGATACAAAACCTTTATGAACTGTCTAAAACCAGCTGTATTAATAGTGGATATTGGACTCAGATCTAATACAAGCATAGTCGCCATGGCGTCTGTTATCCGCTTTTGCGACTGGGTGACAGCTTTCATACTTGCTTTCTCTTGCAAAGTATTGTTTAACAGTCAATTGTTGTAAACTACTAGTAGTCTTCTTCTTGGTCTGCTTCAGGGATGAAGGTCCACCCCTAGCAGCAGCAGCAGCTTTGGGACTAGCGCTAAAGAATTCTTATAGGAATCCGGGATAGTGGACGAGTCATCTAGCCTTAGGAACTTGGATGCAGGACTAACTCCGATCACTAGTGAGGATATTGATGAGGAAGGTATTGTGGGTATAGATTGCAGGTGCCGGGATCTATGGAGACTTATAACAGTACTACCACCCCTCCCATTTCTGTATGAGCAATGGTACAGAGCATTGTCACTGGAGACTTATAAGAACACTACCACCCCTCCTGTATGTGCCATTAGACTCAGCAGGCTCTCAGTGCCAGGGCATGCTGGCATGTTCTGGCAGCCATGGGCATGCTGGTGCTTGTAGTACTACCGTTTTTAAAATGTATTTAGAGGCGTTTTATTGTATTTTTCTTATGTAGTGCTGGCATTTCCAATTTTTTATTTTTTTTATGTAATGCCAGCAGTAGTGCCAGTTATTGGGGGGGTTGTTTATCTTTTTTTTCTTATGTAGTGCCAGTGTGAGGGCGCTTGTTTATTTATTTTCTGTTATGTAGTGCAGGCAGAGGATGATTGTTTATTTTTTCATATATAGAGGCGGCTGTAGTGCTGGCATTACTGCTTTAAATTTGAAGATTTTTGTCGACATTGTAACTGTTGACATTACAACTTATGTACAGTCATAATGTGGACATTTTACCTGTGGAGATAAAATTAACATTTTGCCATTCTGAATGTCGTCCTTTTAAGTGTGTCCACATCTTGATTGTTGACAGTATGGTGTCAACATTCTGAATGGCGACAATTTAATTGTTTATGTTTTTGTTCTGTTTGCAAGCTGATTAATAAAACTAGCTGAGGCTATTGAACCTAAAATACTGGATTTGTGTGATTTTCTGGCTGAAGTGCAACCGTCCACCCCAGATGACGGCATCTCCAATACAATTTTATTACATATGGTGGAGAATGCAAGAATTTCACTTTAATTTCAGCCAAAAGGAGACTGTGTCAAAATTTAAAGAGACAGGCACCCAATTTTGGGCAAAGACTGTGTATCACAAAAACGTATGAACCCTAATCCCGGATGTCACCAGCTGATTAAAAAGGCTACATTCTGCCCGTTTCCTGCATCCAGAGATAACATGGAAGATATAATCAAAGCGTTGATACAAACTTCTGCAGTCCAGCAGGAAACTAGAAGGCAACAGCAGGCATCTAATGCAGCTCAGCAGGAAGCTACCAGGGTAAAGCAGGCAGCTATTGTAGCACAGCAAGAAGATAGCCGGGTGAGGCTACTAGCCATTGAGGAGTCCCAGAGGCAACAACAGGCAGCCATTGAGGAGTTCCAAAGACAACATCACCAAGACCTAAAAGAGTTGGTGCTATTTTTTGTGGCCCTGTCTGGCAAGGCTTCCCCGGAGGTTACAACTAGCTGCAGCTCTATACCGGCTAGTCAGTTTCTTCAAAAGATGACCAAGGGAGTTGATGTACAAGCCTATTTAACAATTTTTGAGAGAACTGCTGAAAGGGAAAATTGGTTTAAAGGTCACTGGGGAGTTGCAAAAGGCATACTTTGATCTGAGCATTGCTGATGCCAAGGACTATGATAAATTGAAGGTGGAAATTCTGGCTTGTTTGGGTGTCACAATGTCTGACTGGGCGCAAAGAGTACATCGCTGGGGATACCAGGTGGATAAACCTTTAATAAAGTACTTTTATTGAGATTTTTTTAGTTACAGCATACAAATAACATATTTAACATCTAATCTAACTAACCTTTATCTCTGCCTATGTTGCTATAAACATTATACAGTGATATCTAGTGAACTTTTAGGGTGATTATAGTTTTTTCACTACACTCCAGGTCAGATTAATTGAAGCTGCACAGGGCTGAGAGTTAACCATCCACCTGATGAATCCCCAAACCCACCATATCATCCTGATGAGGATGGATAACATAACTTGATTCATACCAGTGGTGCCATATCTTATGGTATTTATGTATACATGAACCGCTTATGCCTCCATACTTTAGTAACTAGGTTATCCAGTGAGGTACATTAGGTGGTGTAGTCGCCAACTATCCCCTAGCTATAATAACCTTAGCCAGGGAGGTTAAGGTAAATATATATATGAAGTGTGGTTTACTTAAATTTTCTTCTAATGTAGTGCCAAATAGACAGATCTTAGGGCATCATCATCATCAACATTTATTTATACAGTGTCAGCAAATTCCGTAGCGCTTTACAATTGGGAACAAACATTAATAAAACAATACTGGGTAATTCATACAGACATAGAAGTAAGAAACCCCTGCTTACAATCTTTGGGACAATGGGAATTTGAAACACAAAGGCATGTGCTACATCATATTGCACACTGGCCCAGCTAGAATGCACAGGTAAAAGTATTGAGTGGGCTGTGTGATCAGTCACACAGCAATATTTGGTCAGAGGGTTGTAGTTTTGTGTTAGCTGTGTAGAGAGTGGTAATAGGGTAACCTATGGAGATTAAGATGGTGGTTGAGGAATATCATAAGCTTGCCTGAAGAGGTGGGTTTTCAGAGAACGCTTGAAGGTTTGAAGACTAGAGTAAAGTCTTACTGTGCGAGGGAGGGAATTCCACAAAGTGGGTGCAGCCTGAAAAAAGTCCTGTAACCGGGAATGAGAGGATGTGATGAGAGTGGAAGAGAGACGCATAATTTGTGCAGAACAGGTGTCGAGTTGGGAGAGAATTTGAGACAAGTGAGGAGATGTATGTCGGTGCAATTTTGTTGACGGTCTTGTATGTTAGTAGAAGAGTTTTATATTGGATTCGTTGAAATACAGGCAACCAATGTAGAGACTGACAGAGTGGCTCAGCAGAGGATGAACGGTTTGCAAGGAAAATAAATCTAGCCGCTGCGTGCAAAATAGATTGTAGAGGTTCATGTCTGACTTTGAGAAGACAAGTAAGGAGGGATTTACAAAAGCCGATGCGGGAGATGATGAGTGCATGAATTAAGCTTTTTGCAGTCTTGTGTGAGATATGTGCGTATTCTGGAAATGTTCTTTAGATGTACGTAACATGATTTAGATATACAATCGATGTGGGGAATAAATGATAGTTGTGAGTCAAGGATTACACCTAGGCTGCAAGCTTGCGGTGTGGGATTTATGGGCATGTTATCAACATAATTAGAAATGTCAGACATTAAGCTTCTGTTTTTGTGTCGGAATATTATTAGTTCAGTTTTTGAAACATTGAGTTTGAGTTGGCAAGAAGACATCCAAAATGAAATGGCAGAAAGACAGTCAGTAATGCGAGACAACACAGATGGTGAAAGATCAGGAGAGGATAAATAGATTTGTGTATCATCCGCATAGAGATGATACTGAAATCCAAAGGAGATTATTAGTTTTTCAAGAGAAGTGGTGTAGATAGAGAATAGCAGAGGACCTAGGACTGAGCCTTGTGGCACTCCAACTAATAAAGGAAGCGGAGCAGAGGTGGATCCAGAGAAATTGACACTGAAAGAGCAGTTTCATAAGTAGGATGAGAACCAGGATAGGACAGTGCCTTCAAGGCCTAGGGATTGTAGTGTTTGTGTGAGGAGAGAGTGGTCAACAGTGTCAAATGCAGCAGAGAGATCCGTGAGAATTAGAAGAGAGTAATGGCTTTTACTTTTTGCTGTGATCAAATTATTGACAACCTTGGTCAGCGCAGTCTCTGTGGAGTGTTGAAAGTAGGTTGTTTGCTGTAAGAAAGTGTGTGTGGCGAGTGTAGGCAATTCTCTCGAGAAGCTTGGAGGGGCATGGGAGCTGAGAGATGGGGAGGTAATTTGAGAGAGTTTTGGTCAGAATTTTTTTTAAATGGGAGTAATCAGTGCATGCTTAAGTAGTGATGGAAAAATACCAGTAGAAAGAGATTACAGATTTAAGTTAGAGGTGGAATGAGCACAGGAGACAGGGACCTACTAATTTGTGAGGGAATGGGATCAAGAGGATAGGAGGTAGAGTAGGAAGATGAGAAGAGAGTAGAAACTTCCTCTTCATTTGTGGGATCAAATGAGAGAGTGTCAGAGGGTGTTACAACAGAATTGAGCTGATTGCTTGTCGAGGGAGATGATACCATTTCAAGTCTGTTCGTATCTATTTTGTCCTTGAAATAGGAAGCAAAATCCTGGTCACTGATGGTACTCGGAGGATTTGGGGTGGTAGGATTGAGAAGAGATTTAAATGTGTTTAAAAGGCGTTTGGGGTTAGAAGCCTGAGCATAGATGAGAGATTGGAAGTATGTTTGTTTTGCAGTGTCCAGAGAATTTCTATAAGAGTGGTAGATACCAATATATGTGATGAAATCTTTAGAGGTACAAGATTTACGCCAGTGATGTTCTGCTTTATGAGAAAGCTTTTGTAGAGTTCGTGTTACTTTAGTGTGCCACGGTTGGCAACGAAGTCTACTTGGAGTATGTAGTGTCGCTGGAGCCACTTGTTCAAGGACAGTTGTTAAGGTTTGGTGAAAATGGGGTACTGCCCGATCAGGGGAGGAGAATATAGAAATTGGGGAGAGAAGGTGTTGAAGACAGGTGAAAAACTGTTGAAGATCAAGAGAGTTGATATTCCTGCGGTTGTGAGGAGGTTTGTAAGAGTTTGACACTGGGGAGGGTAAAGAACTGGGGGTGAGCGAGTAGCTAATAAGGTGATGATCCAAGAGGGGAAAAGGAGTGTTATGGAAATCAGAAACTGAGCATTGTCTAGAGAAAACAAAATGAAGACAGTGGCCAACCTGATAAGTAGCGGATTAAATCCACTGGGAGAGGTCAAGTGATGATGTTAGAGAGAGTAGTTTGGAAGCAGCATTGGAACGTGGATTAGAAATAGGGATGTTGAAATCACCCATGATGATGGTGGGGATGTCGGACGATAAGAAGTGAGGGAGCCATGCAGAGAATTGTTCAAGAAATTGTTGGAGTGGTCCTGGGGGCGATAGAAGACAGAAACACGCATAGAGAACGGGTTAAAAATCCTAGCAGCATGTATTTCAAAAGATGTGAACGTGAGTGATGGGACATTTGGAAGAACTGTGAACGTGCACTGTGGGGAGAGAAGTATTCCAACCCCACCTCCTTGTCTGCCTCCTGTTCTGGGGGTGTGGGTGAAATGGAGACCACCATGTGAAAGGGCTGCAGGTGAGGTAGTGTCTGATTGCGTGAGCCATGTTTCTGTTATTGCTAGAAGGTTTAGGTTGTTTGAGAGGAAGAGATCGTGTACGAAGTTTGTTACAAATGGCACATTTAAAGGACTTTGGAAGAGAGGGGAGACAGGTGATGCTTTTGAGGTTTGCTGGATTTCTGTAGTGTTCAGATATATGCGTGTGGAGAAGTAAGGGGACCTGGTGTAGGTGATATATCACCAGCTAATAGAAGCAGGGAGGAAGAAAGGTAGGAAAGATGATTGTAAGATGTGTGTCCTCCACACAGGTAGTGTGGAGGAGATGCAGTCCCGTATTTTGCCCCCAGAAGGACTGGACAACTGGATTTGACCATAAAAGATGTCAAAAAGTGCCCTCAGTGATACCGCACCTGGGGCACTCCGAAGAGGTGCGCAGTCCCATCGCATACATCTTGGTTGGTGTTAAGTATACTTTGGGGGGTATTCAATTGTCAGCGAGTTGTTTTTTTTTTACGGCGTTAAGTCATTTTAACGCTGATTTTTTTTATCATTTTCGAGCGGGTTAACTTTAACCGCAATTCATTTCCATTTTAACGCTACATATTTTTTCAAGAAATGGTCCTCTCGCACTGCAGTAGAAGGTCTATTGAAAGTAGAGGCAGCCGCGTTAAAAGCTATTCAATTGTTTTTTAACGCGGCGGGTAAAACAGGAAAATATGCTGTGTTATCTCACACCTCCTTGGGGTGTGTTAAAACTAAAACACCTCTGAAAAATTTGAAATCATGTAATAATGTTAAAAAAAAAAATTAAACTTATGTTTATAATTAATGCCTTGTGTAAGCTGATTTTCTTTTTAAAAAATATTGAAATAAAAAATAAGGCTCAGTTGAAATGGATGTCTGAGAACAAAGAAACTAACAGAAGAATAACTAGGTGGTTCTTGGCTCTCCAAAATTTTTAATTTTCTGTAGAGCATAAGCCAGGAAGCCAACTTGCCAATGCAGATGCATTGTCCCGAATCTATTGTTTAGGGACAACTGTTCTGCCCCGTAGGTCGAAACAGGAAGGGGGGGTGGGATATGTGACAGAAGCGCTTGGAAAGATGTGAATGGCAGGTACATAAGTCCTAGAGTCCTGTCATTTGTATTTTAAAACACCAGGAAAAAGGCCCTCGTGTTTATACAATTTTATTACTAACTATATATATATATATATATATATATATATATATATATATATATATATATATATATATATATATATATATATAATGTGTGTATATACACACACACAGAAACACACACACAATGTGAGCCTGTGTACATTAATTTGTGTAGCGTATCTTTGTATTTTTTCACACTGCGCATACTCATGAAATGGACATATGGAACTATAGCTCGTCAGACCTGATACCTTTTGCCACTTACGACTTGTTTCAACTGAAAGGAGTCATAAGTGTTGTGAAGGGGGAAGGAGGGAAGGGGTGTTCTAAAATAAGCAATGGAAATTAAGGGTGTGTTCGAGTAATTGCGTACAGATCCAAACTGGGACATAGTAGCAGATTTGCCTGAAAAAGCGGTTTTATTTGCTGGTGGTCAGGGTCAGGTGCAAGTTGCGGCTGGTGATGGTGACGAACACCCGAACTAGCAAACTGCTTGTCATTAGAGGTTTGCGAATGATTAACAGACACTTATTAAGACTTTAGAAGTCTCTTGGTCATAGTTTAAGCTTTACAGAGCATGTTTTTTGTTTGTATGCATGTCTGTAAGTTCTTTCTGCTGTATTAGCTAAGTTATTCAAGTTTAAATGATGCTTTATAGCAATTGCATTGTTGACATATAAACTAAAAGGCATTTGTACATGTTAGGAAGTTGGACATAAATGTCTGAGGGGAGGAGTGTGTCATCGTCAAGTGGAATCATCAGCTACTCATTTAGGCCTGGATGCATCTTCAACTTAGAAAATGTTATATATACACATACACTTTTCCAATCTTTTGCACTTGCGTTCCATTCGGAATCACTGTGAGTGTGTTACACACACATATATATATATATATATACATATATATATATATATATATATATATATATATATATATATATATACATACACACACAAAAAAAGACATAGATTCCCTGCACTCTCCATGCACAGACTGGTGTGCAGATACTTGTTGGTACACTGAAATTTCAGGTTGATATTTGTGTGCTACATGAAATGGGAAGCTCATTTGCACCCCTTGCATTGTGACATGGTTTTGTACAGGAGATAACTTACTCAATTTTTTTACTTAACTTTCCTTAATTAATCTGTGTATATGTGTATATATATATATATATACATATATATATATATATATATATATATATATATATATTGATGATGCATACACAAACATCTTCTTGCTGAGACAGTGCTTTTAATGTTCCATCACAATTAGACAGCATACATTTCCGTTGGGATTACACCAGGAAATCTATAACTGGCTAGATATAGTCCTACTGTCTAGACACTGGCCACTGTTTAGCATCGAACGCAATGTATGGCAGCACAATACAGGTTTTTATACTTAAGACTCCTCCCACAGCCTTAGCTTGATGGACAGGTGATGCTCCCACCATGCCTTTAGAAGGAAGTCTCCTCAGGTACTCTGTTATTCCTCTTCACTACAGACATTCCTGTTCACTGTCAGCTCTGCTGTTAACTCTGGAAAAGGCACTGTCAAAGCATGTAAATAAAATCACACTTCATTCTTTTACTTTGTCACATATATCTTACACCTGTATACCTAATCTAGGTGCACTGATATAGTAGTGTGTACAGCTGTCTCCATACTGTGCCTGCAGACTGTCAACTGAATAGCTGATTCTCTCTTAGAGGCATGTGGCAAATTATTCCCTTTGTCACAATATATATACAAACGCTGTACTGCATGCATACAGAGATATGACTTTTTAAAATATGGGAACTGGCAATTAGGTTTCGAGTTCCAGATTTAACTGTATCGTCAGTCACAATATTGTAGCAGACATTTATATATATATATTCTGTATAACATTTTTATCTGCTCGCTCCCTCTAGAGGGAACACATTTAATAAAGGCAACAAATCTCAACAAAAATATCATAAAAGATATTATTCTGTAATAATAAATTGATATTTTTCTATGGAATACTCACAAAAAGCAATATGCTCTGTGATAAAACACAGGTGAGGATTATTGTACACTAAGTTAACCATTTCAGACTTAAGTACATCCTGCTTTAGTAAATTATTTTGCTGTCAGTATTGTGGTTATGTTTTATCCGCATGAACACATTGTTGTGATTATTCCAAAAAAGTGTAATAGACTTTGCTCTAAAAGTGTAAACTCATCCCAAACTATTCCCCCGCAGCCCGCTGGCAGACAATATTTTATTTGTTATTTTACTACTTCTGTCATCTCCACAGCCGTGATGGGTGTTGCATGATGCTGCCAGTACCTCCTCTTGTTGCCCGCAAGATTTCAATGAAGGACTGCCTCTGGGGGACCTGATCATATTCGCCTCAATTAGGAATGGGAATCCTGCTCTTCCAGCACCATTGGGTAGTATAAATCGGTACTGGATATTTTTTCCAGGAGGACAAGTTCCTTTTCTTATGGGAAGTAGAAAAATCTACTCACAGTCTGACGTCTGTTCATTTTTGCATGAAGGTCTTAGGGAAGATGGTCTTGACCTTCGAGGCAGTATAGTAAGGCATGGTTTCAAGAGAGTTCCAAATGTAGCTCATTTTGTAATGGAACCAATTACACCAATATTTGTCCAGCCAGTTCATCAGACTGTGTCCAAAGGTGCATCAATTACTTGTTTGGTGGCTGAGGGGTGACAAATACAGTGGGAGTCACACATTCTCCATTTGGAATTTGACAATAGACATTACCATTGGAGCTGTGGGGGGTGGGGGTCATCACTATTCAGTGCTTTTTTTCAGGTTCTTTGGACTCTAGTGAAGTCAAAGCTACTAATAAATGTGCTTGAATATGTTCAGCACCCTAGTCAGATTTTGCCAGCGTCTGCAAGTTAGCACCATGAAGATCCAGTCAAACAATCCAGAGCAGTGCAAATCCTCAGTCATCAGGGAGGCACCAAGAGTTCCCTTACCATGAGAGAATCCAGCAGGATTTTGCAATGAGCAGATGAGAATATTCCAGTTATCACAGTATTGTTCATTCCAGAGGTGGAAATTTGGAAGCAAATATTTTCTGCCAGCATTCCCTATACCCATTACCCTTTAACAAATTGTGGAAAGATAGGGTTCAAATGCCATCATGATGGCATCTCGGTTGATCCACAGGATCAAGTGCTTTTCTACAAGAACAATGGATCCAACAGCGTTGTTGGTAGACACCAGGAGCAATGGTTCTGCAGGTATCAAAAAAGGGCAAAAAAGAGGACATGTCACAACCAGTAGGGTCAGAGGAGTACCCATACAGTCTGCTCACGATGGCACTACCTTCTAGGAGGTGCGGAGTCTAACAGAGTCAGAGGTTTTTGCCAAAGGGCGCTTGGTCTTTGCAGCTCCCTGACCACAGGTCGAGGTTCTCCTAGGAAGTGATGAGCGAAACTGTAACGAGAAACAGGACTATAACTGAAAATGCTGAAGATATTGGAGTAGATACGGAGGCTGTGATGATCTGCAGATAGATGTGCTAGAGACTCAGAGAACAGGTAGTAATAGTCTGCAGAGCGTTACCACAGGGTAGTGGAGTAGTCACAGAGGCTGTGATGATCTGCGGATAGATGTGCTGGAGACTTTAGAGAACAGGTAGCAATAATCTGCAGAGCGTTACCACAGGGTAGTGGAGTAGTCACAGAGGCTGTGATGATCTGTGGATAGATGTGCTGGAGACTTCAGAATACAGGTAGCAATAATCTGCAGAGCGTTACCACAGGGTAGTGGAGTAGTCACAATGGCTGTGATGATCTGCGGATAGATGTGCTGGAGACTTCAGAGAACAGGCAGCATACAGGAGTCAGGGAACAGGACATCTGAACAGGAGAGTAGACCTGAAGATCTGGAAACGTGGTAGTGAAGCAGGTGCTTTATATAGACAGAGCTGACAGGCAATTAGCCAATAAAGAGAATGCATGAAGATTTGAGCAGACCAGGTGTGTGCCTGCTCAGTTCAGTCCAGCAAGTGAATGCAGAAAGAGGAAAACAGGTGAGAACAGTCACCATAAGCAGATTTAGCTGGTGCAATGTGTGACAGGACATTTAGGTGAATCTGGTAGCATCGGACTCATCAAGAATATGTTGATACAGGGACATTCTTTGCATGGCAGAGGGCCCGTTGTGGCGTCTACCTCTAAGACAGGACATGTTAAGTCAGAGTCCCTTTTATCATTGTTAGCTCAACTGGCCTTATCAGTGTGGCTGTTGAAGCTATGGGTTTATTTGATAGAGTGGTTCAAAACATGATTTTAAGACTAGAAAACCAGTCTAAGTCAAGAATTTTCACAGGGTAGGGAAGACTTGTCCAGTTGATCAGTCTTCTGCTGTTCTTCCAGGAGGGCCTAGATGGTGGTTTGAGATTTAGCTATCTGAAGGTACAGGTTTGGGCCCTCTCTTTTACTAGAGTTACAGATTTTCTTGCATGTGCAACCTCCACACATTCACCCAATAGCTCCATGGGATCTCAACCTGGTGTTGAGAGCCTTACAGCATCTACCTTTCATTGGATTTAAAGTTTCTTACTTGTAAATGTATTAAGTTGCAATTTTTGCCAATCACCACTAGTCGGCGACTTTGATAGCTAAATTTAAAATGGCAAATCTTGCCTTTAAACACATTGTGATTTTAAATTTAGTGTCAAAGCCGGCAAATATCGTCGATTTCAGAAATCGCTCCTTAATACATTTACCTCCTGGAGCATAACCTATATTGAGATTACAATGTATTAATATAATGATTGGACCTTCCTACAATATACTGAAATCCACTAATGTTATAGTGATAAACAATCTAGTTATTGGCAAGGTTAAAATAAATAAATGCATAAAACAAATTGATAAATCACATCATATCCCTAATTTAAACAAATCTAAACCTATAAACAAAAATTCATATAGCATATATTACTACATGCTCACTAAAACAATCCATAAAATTACACTATGAAATCGGATACTAAATACTGATAGAACACAATCCAGGTTTCAGCAGCTGATTTGGTATTCGAATAATGTCTGTTGTGATAATAAATGTTCGGCAGTACAATTCTGATAGATCTCAATGATCTAAATCCAATGCTGTACGGTGGAAACAAAAGGTGCATCAGTAAGTCTCCGTCCAATCTGAAACATGATGTAATTTATTTCAATACGGTCTTTAAAATCTAGTGTCTGGATCAACAGAGATGCCATCATGTACTGTAAATAGAGATCAGTGATAATGTTACTTGCGGTTAAGAGTCCGGATAATGTGGCGCTGAGTACCCAGTGTTCTCAGAGAGTGTTCCACCATGGAACGCATGGGCTCTGCCGGAAATCCTTTGTAGATGGGCGTGTCTCTTCTCGACGCTTTTCGTCTGTCACTCAGACTTTCTCAAGAGGATGTAATGTGGAGGGTTTACCTATGGCACTATAAACATCACGTTTATAGTGCCAGTTCGAGTCGGATTGGTCTTCCAGTTTGGCTGTCTTACCTAAATATCTTACCTAATATCAAGTTGACTGGTTGCTTAAGGAAGGAATGATAATACTCACTCTGGAATCGTTCCTCGACAGCTGTTTCTCCACTTTAGAAAACTTCTTTGTGTCAGTTTGTGTAGGTAGTTCATAAATGGAGTATCCCAAATTAAGGTAACCATATTATAAAATCCATTAATGGGTTTGTTTTGATTTTTCAGCCTAATGATGGCTTGCTTCACTGATAGTGACAGCTCTTTGGATCTCATATTGAGAGTCGACAGCAACAGATTCCAAATGCAAATGTCACACCTAGAATCAACTCCAGACCTTTTACCTGCTTAATTGATGATGAAATAGCGAGAGAATAGCCCACACATGTCCATGAAATAGCTTTTGAGTCAATTGTCCCATTACTTTTGGTCCCTTAAAAAGTGGGAGGCACATATAGAAACCGTTGTAATTCCTACACTGTTCACCTTATTTGGATGTAAATTCCCACAAATTAAAGCTGAAAGTCTGCAGTTAAAGCACATTTTGTTTGTTTCATTTCAAATCCACTGTGGTGGTATATAGAGCCCAAAATATGAGAATTGTGTCGATGTCCCAATATTTATGGACTTGACTGTATGTTGTAGGAGTATCTAATGCATGCCACAGTGGAACGTAGATAAGCCTGTGTAGGAAATAAGGTGTAACTCGGTACACCTGCACATTTCAACTTTAATGGTCAAAGCCCTTCTCAGGGATTTTTCACAAGTAAAAGGTGCTGATCTGATGGAGTTCATAAAGAGCAGGAGGCTCCTACCATCTGAGACTCATTGGTTAGTGCCAGTGGTAGAATTGGTGATTGGTAGTCAATGCAGGTGTTTCGTTGATTAGTATTTTGTAATACTTCAAAGCATATATATAATTAGAAGTATGATAACCTTAATAAACTTTCTAAAGTTTCCTATTCCAACAGTGGCGTATAGAGAAATATGTTAATTCATTAATTGATAAAGGAACTGTTAGTGCCATACCCTGATTATTCAGTAAGCTGACTAGGCTACAGCCTACAGTGTAGGGCTGTTGGGGGAGGGAGCAATATTTTGATGGGTGCTAAATTCTGACAGGTATAAACTGAACTTCATTTTAAAATATAAGAGAAAAGTTGTTCTCCAAAGTAAAAAGAAAACATGAAAGAAAAATGTAGTAAGGTTGGAATCTTAACGTATTCCCATGGTAATGACTGAAGACAATGAGACATCCTTGGGCGGGTGCTTGAGGATAAGTGAGTAGGAGAGGCAAGGATGTCGATAGGCGCAGGAGTGATAGCTCCCTCACATTTTCACCCTCAGCAGCGCACGTTGATGCCTCTGTTCCGACATACAGTTATGACTTTAATTACAGCGAAATGAGTAACAAAGATTGCTGTGACCCTTTTAAAAAGCTATTGGGAGCGTAGTTTAATTTTTTCCTACTGCATGTTAGCCTGGTGTGAAAAGTGAGGGGGCGTTGCGCATCTATTAGCCTTAGCCTAGGGCAGCCTGAACTCTTAGGCTATAGTTAGCGCCGGTAGCCTTTTTGAGTATTGGTAGTATAATAAATCCCTAGAATGAAATAGAAAACAGGAGTTGTATATTTAAGTTAAATCTTCTGTCTGAATCCATTGGGGGACACTGGGCTTCCACCCTTTACACTCTTCTTCCCTTTATCATTATAGTTAGTAAAAATTGTTTTACCGTTATTTGTTGTAGGAAATCCTTCTTATCTCTCTTTTTCGGTTCTCCCTTTATTCTGCCATTTGGGGCTATGTGGAGAAAATTACTGAGTATCCCAGGAGGCTGTGGGGGTTATAGAGGGGGAGTGCCCAATCTTCAGCTGAATCTCTATACCCCAGTGTTTCCCAATTGGCGCAAAGAAAAAGTTTTAATATAACAATCCTGGTTTTTAAATCAAATCAAATATTTTGTGATTACAAACGTGGCACTACAACTAACTAAATAAGCACACATTTATAAAATTAAACAAGAAAAGAAAATGAAAATATATCTGACAATAATAATAAAGCTCTTTCTAGTCCTCCCTATTCTAAATTCTAGTGATAAAAATTAAATAGTTCTCAAATTGTTTCCATTTTTCTTGGTGAAACAGTTATAGAAGTGGAGGAGTACTCAGGTATTCCAGTAAAACTTCAATGCCATGACCAGCACAAGCACTTGAACATTGGAAGTTGGGGAATTGGAGTGAATATGACATCCCCTCAGACGGCTTTACTCAGATTTCCCTGTTGGAGTGGTAAGTGACCCTCACACTGTATCAGAGGGCTTCTACAGACCACACTTTGAATTGTAGGGGAAGAGGAATGACCCCACAAGGATCCTTATAAGCCACCCTGTTTGGTGGAGGGAGAATGGTGCAATAATACAAACGTTACTTAAAAAGTATATTTTTATAAGTGGTCATCAAGATTACTGACTGATATGGTTAGATGAGAGTAAAAGACAAAAAAAACACAGAAATACCCTAACCCCAAAATATTTACAATGAGCAAAATAACTTCCCATGCCACAACTGATTTGATGCATGGTCAAGTGATACTCTCATATATTTGTCTTAACAGCCTGACAGTAAGAGGTAGCAAAATGTGCTTATGTATATGAGTTCTACTGTTATGAGTTTACTTTATCACCAACATCTTGCAGTATTTTCAGATACAGCTTGTGTGAAAACCTTGTTGTCCAAGCAAGCAGTTTCTCTTAATGCAGGGGTGTCCAACCTTTTAGCTTCCCTGGGCCACATTGGTAGACGACGAGTTGGTTTGGGCCGCACATAAGATACACTAACAATAACGATAGCTGATCATCCAAAAAACTATAGAAAACATAGTTAAGATATATATATATGAGAAAAAAAGTGATATATATATATATATCTCACTTTTTTTTCAAATCCCCCTATACTTACCTTTCAATCGCCCTGTTCAAAAAATCCTCTCTAGTTATTATACTATAATCACTTTTTGTATTGTTTCAATGCAATATCAATAAAGTGCATTTAAGCCAGGCATTGTATATCAGGGTGCCCTGACCAGGCCTGCGGTACCTGACATATACATCACTGTGACCCCAAATTGTGACCTGTTTTGCTAATTACACCACTATGTTAGCTAAGGGATAACAACTTATAATGAGCCAAAGAGAATAACATATAATGCCCCATTAGTATTACAAGTAGAAGTATGTAGCAGGGAGATAAGGTCCATGATGCTCCAGGACCAGGTGACTTTTATTCACTTGTCAGCGTCCCTTGAAATAATAAAAAAAATCCCCCTTAATTTACCTTTTAATCGGCTTGTTCTCCTGTCCTCTTCTCTTCTTTTCTCCAATTCTGTGCTGCTGATTGTTCTTCTCTCACGGGTGACTCCTCTGTGCTGCGCTCCGCAGTGGATGTTGGGCGTGATGACATCACGCCTGACATTCACTGCGAGCACCGCACGGAGGAGGAGACAAGGGAGTGAGCCAGAGTACCAGCTGGAGTGACTGCGTGACCGCAAGGTAAGTATTTTCTTTTCTTTTTTCTTGCAGGATTTTTTTTTTCCATTAACAGTGCTGCCCCCTTGCCACAACCAAAACTCCTTCTGGGCCACATTAATGCGTCCCAGACAGAATACAACAAGAGAAAACCATCTGACCTCTGTGCCCAGTCATTAATATAGCAATTATATCAATTAAACAGCAATTTTACAGACATCTCTCTCATCTCTGCAACATTACTGATATTGAGAAGTAGATATAAGAAGTAAAGGGAAGAAGCCAGGTAGGCCTTGTTAATGGGGAAATCATCCTTTAATGCAGAAGTAATATGCTTTGGGGGTGTTAAATGTGGGCATATCATTTGATGTATTCTGTGCTTTCTAATTTAATTATAAATATTGAACCCAGGATTTAAACAAAACTTCAAATTCCATCAATTAATAACAACATTAACCATTATTAACATAATTATAATTTTTCTGCTGTCTTCAGGTGCTGTATTAAAATAGTTTATAACCAGTTTAGTGTGTCTTTGATGTAATATTTTTTCAGTCCATCATCCCAATCCACTAAAACCACATCCAACTATGACATTGCTGGCTCTGCCTGTTCCCTATTCTTTATTCCAGAGTGGTCAGCAATTTCTGCTTTCAGCAAATGGAGAGAGCTAAAGCATTTCAAATTTTAATTAACAGTAAATACTGCTGTTTTTTCAGGTATATTATTTTGTTTAGTAGTACACCATCTTTGATTTTGAGCATCATAATAGCAGAAAACAATACACTTATTGGGCCTGATTCATTAAGGAAAGTTAAGCAAAAAATTAAGTTTTCTTACTCAAGTTTTCTGGACAAAACCATGTTGCACCGCAAGCGTTGCAAATTTTGCACATAAGGAAATACTGTATGTTTTATCATGTAGCACACAAATACTTGATAGCTTATTTGTACAATGAAGTTTAAAGTTGATCTAGGACATGCTCTATCCCAAATATAAATCTGCCATCACATTTTAAATTTACCTCCCCCTCCAATATAACATGGTTTTGCCTTACTTACATTTGCTTATTGTGTTAGTTTTTTTTCTTAGGGATTGACTAAGACAAAGGAAAGAGGGCATATAATGTATAAAGGGTTGAGGAGCTAGAAACCGGCCTATAGCTTTCATTTGCAATAACCGCAAAATAACTTGTTATTTTAAAAGCTGACTACTGTACATGTCAGGACTCATCACAAAATACATTAGGAAATAGCTCTCTATCAGTAAGAAACAACCATTGTGCAAGCAACCTCTCAAAAATAGTGTGAAATATGATCACAGGAGAAATAGCTTTGCTGTGATCTGAGATCCTACTTGAAGAGTTGAGGTTCTAGTGTATTACTGCAATACTTTGACACATTGCAATGAAATACTTTTCTTATACCCCTTTTTTTTAAGCAATGCATTCCATATCACATTGACAGAGGGCTCTATAAGACAATGGTGGTTGTACAGAAAACATAAAAGTGGATCTGTCATCTTCACACAAAATTACACTAGTGCCACCAAATAAAGACTTACCTTGATGGCTGTATATGTTAAAAAGAAAGACTGTTGAAGTTACCAGTCCTAACTTGCCAGAGACCGTCTTTCTTTTTATACTGTGAGAAAGTGGCTGGATGCAGCTGTCTCTTCTGACTCATTGGTCAGGAAATGGCAACAAGAAAGGGAAAAACAGATAAATAATAGCAAGGAGTGGAGGTGTGTAGACTGGTGTTAGAAGTCATTTGTATTGGAAATCAGGTGTTATATGAATTATTGTTTTTGCAATAGAGCCTATAATTACAGCAAGTTTATGGTCCAACAGTGAAGTATTTTTGCATATTTACTGAGAAAGTAGCATTAATACATTAACAAGTAGGCCAAATTACTATTTCATCATCATCATCATCGTCATTTATATAGCGCCACTAATTCCACAGCGCTGTACAGAGAACTCACTCACATCTGTCCCTGCCCCATTGGAGCTTACAGTCTAAATTCCCTAATTTACACACATATACATACCGAGAGAGATTAAGGTCAATTTAATAGCAGTCAATTAACCTACTACTATGTTTTTGGAGTGTGGGAGGAAACCGGAGCACCTGGAGGAAACCCACGCAAACACAGGGAGAACATACAAACTCCACACAGATAAGGCCATGGTCGAAAATCAAACTCATGACCCCAGTGCTGAGATGCAGAAGTGCTAACCACTACGCCACCGTGTCAATATTAATAAAACATACTTGGAATGAATTACTAATTTAAGGCAGTAGCATTACATATAAATGTATAAAGAAAGTTATGTAGAATTGAAAACAAAGTGTGGTATGCTGTGTATAATATTTTACTTGTGTGCATGAGCACAAAGCACTAGTTGCAGCTATGTGATGACTGAGTCACATCTTACAGTTGCGACTGCTTGCAGCCCCTTACAATTGAAGAGGAGGAACAGGGGAAGGAAGGGACATGTGAGCATAACCAAAATACATTATGGGCATGTTGGAACAAATGCGACTCATGTAGACTGAGACTCCGATTCACATGCACCTGTCAGGAAAGGCAAACTTGTGGGTGCTCGAACATTGGTGTGCTTTAAGAACTGATAATTATGATGATAAGCTGAGATATGTCCAGCTCAACAGACCCATACAAAATGTGTCTTTTTTTAGGTGCAATTTATGTCTGAGTTTTAGAGGGAGATTGCGTCCAAATCTACATAAGGCCCATATATAGAATAACATTAAGTTTGTGGAAGTAAAAGCCTCAGCAAGCTCTAACATTCATTAACTGCTTGGGCATGTTGGTGCTGGTAGAACTGCAAGTGTCTGCATGCCCATGGTTGCCAGAGTATGCAGAATATACCCTGTCAAGCAGGTCCCGTTCCATTAGAAAATGTAGTTCCACAAACATAACAAACAGTGAATAAGCGCACACAATATTACCCCAAATCCCTTGTTTTTCACTTTGTTGTACTCCTGAATTCATAGTGTATCTTTTTTTCTTTCTTCCTTTTGTAATCCAATAATAACCCAATTCAGTAGGAAAAATAAATGATAGAAGTCAAAAACCTACTCCTGATGGAGCCGCAATGGAATTAAATGAAATTAGCGAATAACCAAAAAGTGTCCCGTCCATGACTATCAGAGCAGTTTGCTTCTGAATGGCTTTTTCCAAATAGGACTGTTATGGAGAAACCACAGGCTATTAGATTTGTATTTTATTTGCTCCAAGCAGCTATATTAGTATGTATATAATGAGTGAAGAATTTTTATAAATAAATAAGTCCAATTTATCATTATTAGCAAATAAGCCATTTAATTTTATTTTTAAATTTTTTAGTACCCCACTCTATTAAAATGTTCGCAAAAGTTATTAATATAATATCTTCTCTTTATGTGTGTAAACCAATCTGGTACAATTTGTAAGAGGAGTGGTATAATATAAGATACCAGGTCATAGATAACTTTTTTGCACATTTTATTTCTTTACTTTCAAAAAATCTGATGTATTTTGCATGTATTTTGTTTCTTTGTTACTTTTGCAAGCTATTGGTTATCAATTTAAAAAATGTTTGCCTGTCTGCAGTTATACCTTATGGTTAATACATTTCAGTGAAATACAAGTGCAAGTAAGAGTACAAGTAAGAGGACTACTTATGTGCCACAGTTCTAAAGTGTTCTTATTTGAAATGTATAGTTATTAGAATAGTTGCACTGTTATTCTGACAAATGCCGTGCAGTGAAAAGTCCATCAATCCTCTTATCAGCTTTACCTTGCTCAATTTCTGTAGTGTGCGTGGTAAAGTAAGATTGATATGAGTGTGAATGTATAATAACACTGTTCCTTCACAGCTTATTCTCATCTTGACTTCTGATTTCAGGTCCCCAGGAATTCAGACCTCTCAAATGCATCTCAGGTACAAAAAGAAGAACAGAGGAAGATTGATGAGTCCGAGCCACTTGGTGCTGCAGAGTCAGAAGAAAAGGAAACACTTTTAACCCAGGTATATACAGTGTGATGCAAGAAACTTTGTGAACCCTTTTAATTTCTGCAGAAATGTGACCTTAAATATGTTCTGATCTAAGTCTCACAAATTGATAAAGAACATCCAATAGATCAAATATTTCCTTCTCACCTCAAGCATAGTCACTGTTGGCCTGATTCATCAATGAAGAAAAACAAATGCAATGTGCGTTTTGTTTTTTTAAACGCACGTACATCAGGCATCCGCACTTTGGTGTTCAAGGTCAAGCGTATATAGGCAATTCATTCCTTGAAGGATATGGTACTAAGTCACTTACATGACGTAAAAACTGCCGCACATAGCACTGCATTTTTATGTTGCCACTGATTTTTTACTACAGGTCTTCCCAGAGAAAAAAACACGAAGACTGGCACTAATGGAGGTCATTCAATCTTTAATCCTTTATGATGCTCATAAGAGTGTTTGTCCTGTGATCAAACAAACTATTGCTATGTTGATTACCTCTGTAATTAGACAGGCATATATTGGAGCAGCGAATCCAGTTATTCACAAGGTTCTACAGATTCAATGTCTTTGCATTCAGAGATACCAGTTTTGAACGGAAGGTTTTATGAACTTCTCAGTGTTCCCTCCTGTTTGGGTACCTTTGGGAAATCCCAATGGTTACAATGTACCCCAATGCATTCAAGAGAAAGGGATTTTTATGCTTATGCTAAATAATTTTCTCAAAGTCCATTGGGGAACACTGGACACCAACCCTATTTACACTATGGATTATACTTTGTTTGACTCAAGTTCGTTGTTGGAGGACAATGTCATCTATTTTTGTTTCTCTTATTTACCTTTCACCTTCTCTCCTGTACTCGGGCTGTGTTAGAAAAGTAAGTGAATAGCTTCTGACCAGTGGATATAAAGAAGTGGAGCCAAGACTTCAATAAGATTTTCTTAAAGTTCCCAGGCTCCTGCATACATCTATGCCTCATGGTTCGAGTATCCTCGATGTTACGTTAAAGATTTAACTTAAGTACAAAAATCCCTTTATCTTTGTTATTATCTCTACATCTTTCTGCCTTTTGGCCATTGTGAAACAGGTAAGGCACTTTGATTATGGTTATTTATTGCAATATTGTATGTAAATTACATAGGCATACATGGTTTCCTTCTGAGCTGTTCTCAGTCTTGAACTCATAATCTTCTTCACCATCTTAATAAGCACCTTATTGGCTCTCACACATATTAGCTAGCCCCCATTGTTTCACTACTGCATGTGGTTGGCACTTGAGTGCATACACATGCCTATGTTATCTTGGATAGTTACACATTCTCTGATGTTTGTTGTTGAAAAGATGTGTTGGTGAAAGCCATGTCAGGATGTTGGCTTAGTTTGATTGATTTAAACCAAATTGGCCACCAAATTAATATGTAAGTGGCTAGCTTTAGATGTTAACCACATCAAATAGTGAAAAACATAATTGGAAATGCTAAACTTACCACTGAAAGATATCTATGTTACTTCCTTTTTTTAGTAAATTATCTAGTGATGTTTCTAGTGTAACCATATCCACTGGTGGTTTTACTAGCTTCCAGTTGCATTCCATTTATCAGGAAGCATCTTGTTCTGTTTTTTGAATTTATCTCTGGTTAAAGTGTATGGACTACAGTGAGCTCCGTATGCTTGTAAAAAATGCATGTTAAGTGAATTTTTACTTCTGATTTTAAATGGAAAACGAGACACCAGTTAGAATGGTGCCTGCTTCCAGATGTTCAGCTAACAAATGGATTCAAAATTAGCCTTGACTATTTTGCCATTACTATCTTCCCAAATCACCTGACCCAGCACTTTCAGTCACTGGAAAATAGACTGTTGGAAGGTAGCTTATTTTGGAAAATGTTGCTCACACATTGTCTTATGGTAGGCTAAATTTATAGGATCAGAACCACCATTTATAGACATTTATAGACATAAGCACAGTTTTTTTAATTAGTATTTAACTAAATTAAATTATAGCTCCCTCCCCTTTATACCCCTCTCCTGTTAGACCTTCAGTTTAGTTTAAGTTCTTGGCAGGGCTTGTTTTTTAACCTGGGCTGCTTGGCAGGCAGTTTTACTACTTATTTTGTTTTTAAAATTATGGCTCTGTATCGAGCGGTTCTTAGAGCTACAATTGCAGCTGTCAGGAGTGGGTTATCAAAGGTACTGAGTAAGGTAACAGGTCATAGGGTTAGTTTTCTGAGTGGTTGGTCCCTTAAATTTATTGGGATCTGGGGGTTTATTGTAGACTTACTTTCTTTTTTCTGATTATGTGCTGCTTCGTCCTTTATTGTATTTTTTCTTTTATCTGTGTCTATCATGTCAGATGGGGGAGATTTTTGAGGGCTAAGACTGGGGTAAGTTTTATGACTTAGTGTACATGTGCTGATTGCATTGCTAAATTGTCTTCTGAACAGTCAGGTGTGGACGCTTTGTGGCAGCCTGCCAGTCTGAGGCTGCAGGCTCTAGTTCGGACATGGTGAAGCCTGCCTGAGCTTTGTCACTAGCCAATTCTTTGGCTGAGATTGCTCAACTAGTCTGTTCCCAATGAGTGAGCTGTCTTTCCCAGTTTCTCTCCAGTTCTTCAGGGAATCTTTTGTATTCCGTACCTGTAACACTAGGCCAAGGTGCTATGGGTCCTGTGTCCTGTTTTCCTACTTTTCTGCGGGGCTTGGTTAAGCATAAACTGAAGGCCTAACAGGAGAGGGGATTAGAGGGGGAGGAGCTAGGGACAATTGTTAAGAAATGCCTAGATGCTACACTATACCCCAATGTATCTGGTGTCCTCCAGTGGACTAAGAGAAATGGATATAAGTATAAAAATCCAATTATTTCATTTTTTTAATATTACACAAGTAGTTTATTGAAGGAGATATTTTTTTCAAAATATGTAATATGTATGTCATGATATATTCCAGAGATTTGCCGTTTAGATATTCCCTGCCCTTTTACATTTTCTTGTTTGTCTCTACATACATCTACATACAAATAGTAAGATAACCTGACAGTAGGGATAATACAGTAGTAGCAGGGGTTGTGAGTGCTGTGTGGTCTTGGTGTTGAGGAGGGTGCCTCCCTAACTACATGTTAAAGCCGCAATGTTTTTTGAGCGTGTGTGTGTGAAGTATAGTGAGCAGGGATAGTTGGCTTTGTAGTAAGGGTGTCTCTTGACTTCCCAGCCACACTCAGGAAATTACTGAAGGATGTCTTGCACCCTGCCTGCTTCCCAGTGGTGCCCATAAGTGAGTGAATAAGGTGGCATGGAGCATAATGTCAGAAGTAGCCTGGAGAAGCAGATGTGGGCCAACTGCCATTGCCTCCCAAAGAGGGCCCTAGGCAAGCAGCAGTTAGCAAAATGTCATGCAAGGAAAAGGAGCATAACACAAACAGTAAAGAGGAGGGGGGAGCATAATAAAAGTGGGAGAAAAGGAAAAAAAACATAATTCAAGCAATACAAGGAAGGGAAGGAGAGCAATATACATGTGGTGGAGGGAAAGGGATGCATAACACATAATGGAGAATTATTCAAGTGGGGAGGGGAAGGGGAGCATAATACGAAAAGGGAACCTATACCCCTCTTGACAGTTATTCCCAGCAAACAAAAAAAAGGAAGTGGCACTAATATAAAAATTAAGAATTGTTACGAGCCGCGGCGGTGCCCAGCCGCCGCGACTCACTCACCTGTGTCCCGGCCGTCGCTATGGCGACCGGGACGTCACTTCCGGCCCTGACCCGGCCGTTGCCGGGGCAACGGGAAGACGCTTCAGCGCTGCGTCCCGGCAATGAGAGGAAGCCGGGCGCAGCGCTCACCATGTTCTAGCCTGTGGGCTAATTAATACAGCCTATTAATTATGCTGGGGGCTGTGTCTAAATCAGAGCTAGGCTCTGATTGGTGGCCACTGGTATTTAAGGCAATGAGGTCTGCTGCCTCATTGCCGGTTATAGCTCCTGTGTTCCAGTCTGCTAACCTGCTAGTTCCTGTCCTGTATCCTGATATCGCTATTTGACTCCCCGTGTATGACCCTTGGCTTTGATTTGGACCTTGCTCGTGTCTCCTGTGACCCTGATCTCTGGCCTGTTTACCCGTTCTGCTATTTGCCTGTGACCCCTGACCTCAGCTTGTTCATCAATACTCTTGTCTGCTGCCGGCCCTTGACCTCTGCGTGGACCTGACTCCTCTTGCCTGGGTTCTCCCCAGCTGGTACGCACTTCACGACCCTCTGTCAGTCTGCGGCCCAGTCTGTCCCCACCATCAGGGGCTCCAGTGAACACCTGACTGGCAAAGTAGATTCCGGGTTGTGTTGTGCCGGCTGGAGGGGTTCCTAACATTATAACCGGCCCACTCACGGAGACGAGGTTGGAATGGATGCAAGTGGATCCTCACCGTCTCCGGCACAAGCCCCAGCAGCCCATGTTGAGTCCTTATATCAGATGATCCAGGGATTGGCTGAGCGTCTGTCTGTTCAAGAAGAAGCCGCAAAAGTGTCACAACCCACTCCAAGTTCCGTCTGTGAACCTAAGATGAACTTGCCGGATCGCTTCTCTGGAAATAGGTCCCTGTTTCGGAATTTCAGGGAGAGCTGCAAGCTCTATTTCCGATTGAGACCCCGCTCCTCCGGGTCAGAGCAGCAAAGAGTCGGGATTATCATTTCCCTTCTACAGGGTGACCCCCAGTCCTGGGCGTTTTCCTTGCCGCAGACCAGTCCTGCCATGCAGTCAGTAGACGCTTTCTTCGAGGCGTTAGGTCTACTATATGACGACCCGGACCGTACTGCCTCCGCTGAAACTCATCTACGGGCCTTGAAACAAGGCCGGCGCTCGGCAGAGGAATACTGCGCTGAATTCCGTAGATGGTCACCTGATAGTGGATGGAATGATCCTGCCTTGCGGAGTCAGTTCCGTCTTGGCCTGTCGGAACAGGTCAAAGACTCTTTGGTGCAGTACCCATCTCCTACCTCTCTGGAGGATCTGATGCACCTCTCCATTAAAATCGACAGGAGATTTAAAGAGCGGAAAATCGAAAAGGAGACATCATCACCTCTATCCGGCTTCATTCCTGTTCCCACGGATGGTGAGGAACCCATGCAATTGGGGGCGTATCGTCTCCCCCCTGAGGAAAGAGACAAGAGAAGATCACAGGGCCTATGTCTCTATTGCGGCACAAAAGGCCACTTCTCCCGTTCCTGCCCGAATAAGCCGGGAAAAGAGCATGCCTAGGGAACGAGGGGAAAGTTCACCTAGGTCTGCAGATTGTCTCCCAGAAAAACGCCGTATTGATCCCTGCACAGCTCATGTTTAGTGCTCGTTCAATGGACCTGTCCGCCTTCATTGACAGTGGAGCTGCAGGCAACTTCCTGGACATCGGGTTCGCCCGCGCTGCTAAAATTCCGATGGTAAAACTCAAGTCCGCTATTACTGTCTGTGGATTAGATGGAGGTCCGTTGCCTGGTGGCAAGATTTCCTGGGAGACCTCGCCACTACAATTAAAAATCGGAGCTCTCCATTCAGAGTCAATAACCTTCCTTCTTATCGATTGTTCATCAGTTCCCTTGATCTTGGGCCACCCATGACTTTCCCGTCATAACCCTGTCATGGACTGGGTAAAAGGAGAAATTGTCCAGTGGAGCTCTTACTGTACACAGTCCTGCTTGTCACTGCCCCTGCGGGTGATTCAGTCTATTCCGGAGCAGCTTCCCTCACAATATCATGAGTTCTGGGATGTGTTCTCCAAGAAAGCTGCTGACACCTTACCACCTCACCGTGACTTTGACTGTGCCATCGAGCTTATTCCTGGTTCCAAGTTGCCTAAGGGTCGCCTGTACTCTCTCTCTGGTCCGGAGACCAAGTCCATGCAGGAATACATTGAAGAAAATCTGGAGAAGGGCTTCATCAGGCCATCTAAATCTCCCGTAGGAGCAGGATGCTTCTTTGTATCCAAAAAGGACGGAGGACTAAGACCTTGTATTGATTACCGGGGATTGAATCTTATTACAATCAAAAATACCTATCCCCTTCCGCTCATCTCCGTATTATTTGATCAGCTGAGAGGTGCTACTGTCTTCTCAAAAATCGATCTTCGTGGAGCGTATAACCTCATCCGTATCAAGGAGGGAGACGAGTGGAAGACGGCATTCAATACGCACTCTGGCCATTATGAATACTTGGTTATGCCGTTCGGTCTTAGCAATGCACCTGCAGTATTCCAGGACTTAATCAATGAGGTTCTTCGGGACTTTCTTGGTAGTTTCGTGGTCGTCTATTTAGATGATATCCTCATCTATTCCAGATCTCTGTCTGTACATCAGAATCACGTTAAACAAGTTTTACGAAGACTGCGAGAGAGCCACCTTTACGCCAAACTAGAAAAGTGTGAGTTCGAGGTGCAGAAAGTATCCTTTTTAGGTTACATAATCTCTTCTGAGGGATTCTCCATGGATCCAACTAAGGTTCAGGCTATTCTAGATTGGGTGCAACCAAACAACCTTAAGGCGGTGCAGAGGTTTCTGGGCTTCTCCAATTATTATAGAAGGTTCATTCCAGGTTTTGCGGACATCGTGGCTCCCATTGTCGCCCTAACCCGTAAAGGAATGGATCCAACTAATTGGTCGCCTCAAGCAGTAGCCTCATTCGAAAGCCTGAAAAAAGCCTTTGTCTCCGCTCAGGTCCTTAGACACCCGGATCCAGCTAAAGCATTTGTTCTTGAGGTCGACGCCTCTGACGTCGGTGCTGGGGCTATACTATCACAGAAGGACCCTCATACTACTCGTCTACACCCGTGTGCCTATTTCTCCAGCCAGTTCTCTTCAGCAGAAGCCAACTATGATGTCGGGAATAGGGAACTGTTGGCAATCAAATGGGCCTTCGAGGAGTGGCGACATTGGCTGGAGGGTGCTCCACATCAGATCTCTGTCATTACCGACCACAAGAACTTGCAATATATACAATCGGCCAAACGTCTAAATCCCAGACAGGCCCGTTGGTCGTTATTCTTTACTCGGTTCAATTTCCTGATCACCTATCGACCGGGTTCCAAAAATGTCCGGGCAGATGCTCTGTCCAGAAGTTTCTTGGCACACCACGTTCCAGTTTTGAACCCAGAGCCTATTATTCCTCCTTCCATAATCCATGTTGGACTAACCCAAGATCTGAGTATCACGCTTCAGAGATTCCAGAAATTAGCCCCTGATACTACTCCGGAACAACGTCTTTTTGTTCCAGTCCATCTAAGGAAGGCGGTTCTTGCAGAGGCGCATGATAGTAGGTCTGCTGGACACCCTGGAGTTTATAAGACGCTGGAGATCCTTTCCCGTACGGTCTGGTGGCCATCCTTGTCCGCTGATGTCGAGTCATGTCCTCTCGTGTGAAATTTGTGCCAGGAACAAAGTCCCCAGGACTCGCCCGGTGGGTCAATTGCTTCCATTGCCCATTCCTGCAAAACCTTGGACACATTTGTCCATGGATTTTATTGTTGATTTGCCACCTTCTGCAGGACATAATACTGTTTGGGTTTTGGTGAACCGTTTCAGTAAAATGGCACATTTCATCCCATTAACCAGGCTTCCTACAGCTCGAGATCTGGCCATTCTCTTCATACAACATGTTTTCCGGCTCCATGGACTTCCTTCCGATATTGTTTCTGATCGTGGTTCACAATTCATAGCACAATTCTGGAAATCCTTCTGCACCCTCCTCGGAATCCGGATCAGTCTGTCATCTGCATACCACCCTCAGTCTAACGGGCAAACTGAAAGGGTTAACCAAGTACTTGAACAGTTCCTCCGATGTTATTCCTCAGAATTCCATGACAACTGGTCATCTTTGCTGCCTTGGGCAGAGTTTGCCTACAATAACTCATCTCACTCATCTACTCAAACTTCTCCATTCTACTGTAACTTCGGTTTCCATCCCAGGTCTAATTCTCTGTACTCTCTCAAATCTGCTGGTATTCCGGAGATTCATTCCACAGCTGCTGATCTGAAAGTAATTTGGGGGAAAGTTCAGTCCTCCTTGAAAAAATCCTCATTATCGGCCAAAAATTTTTCGGATCGCCACCGTACCACCTGCCCATTCAAAGTGGGCCAGAAAGTATGGCTATCAACTAGAAATCTTAGGCTCAGACAGCCTTGTAAAAAACTAGGACCTAAATTTATTGGGCCGTTCATGATTACCAAACAGATCAATCCGGTAGCTTTTAGATTGAAGATTTCTAGTTCACTAAAAATTCCGAACACATTTCATTGTTCATTGTTGAAGCCGGTATTGTATCCTAGTCAATCCTCAGCTTTGCCTGGGGGAAGTTCGAGTAAGCCACTAAGATATGTGGTTCAAAGGATTTTAGATTCCAAAAAATTGCAAGGACAGGTGCACTTCCTGGTGCAGTGGAGGAACCGCGGGGTAGATAAGCGATCTTGGGTTCCGCGAAGACAACTCCATGCCCCTAAACAATTGAAGGAATTCTTCAGGAGGTTCCCAAGAAAACCTGGATGTCGGGGTCCCTCGACCCCTCCTCAAGGGGGGTGTACTGTTACGAGCCGCGGCGGTGCCCAGCCGCCGCGACTCACTCACCTGCGTCCCGGCCGTCACTATGGCGACCGGGACGTCACTTCCGGCCCTGACCCGGCCGTTGCCGGGGCAACGGGAAGACGCTTCAGTGCTGCGTCCCGGCAATGAGAGGAAGCCGGGCGCAGCGCTCACCATGTTCTAGCCTGTGGGCTAATTAATGCAGCCTATTAATTATGCTGGGGGCTGTGTCTAAATCAGAGCTAGGCTCTGATTGGTGGCCACTGGTATTTAAGGCAATGAGGTCTGCTGCCTCATTGCCGGTTATAGCTCCTGTGTTCCAGTCTGCTAACCTGCTAGTTCCTGTCCTGTATCCTGATATCGCTATTTGACTCCCCGTGTATGACCCTTGGCTTTGATTTGGACCTTGCTCGTGTCTCCTGTGACCCTGATCTCTGGCCTGTTTACCCGTTCTGCTATTTGCCTGTGACCCCTGACCTCAGCTTGTTCATCAATACTCTTGTCTGCTGCCGGCCCTTGACCTCTGCGTGGACCTGACTCCTCTTGCCTGGGTTCTCCCCAGCTGGTACGCACTTCACGACCCTCTGTCAGTCTGCGGCCCAGTCTGTCCCCACCATCAGGGGCTCCAGTGAACACCTGACTGGCAGAGTAGATTCCGGGTTGTGTTGTGCCGGCTGGAGGGGTTCCTAACAAGAATAGAGACTAAGAATTACAACTAGAACATGAAGCAAAACAATGGTGCTGTGTAAGCATATGTTATGAAACGGGGTCCCACTGCAATGAGGACTTTTTATTCATCACACATTTCTCACAGTTTAATGTACTTTTTAATCCTTCGCCCAGTCTAAGTATATACACCAGTGCATCAATATTTTGTTATTTCATGTTATTAGGTACATTTCATCCTTGTTATTACCTGCAATATTATATGTATTAGAGATATAAAGAATTTTGCTATATTGTGTGAAAATAACAGGATAGCAGATGTAATGTTGCTTGTGTTAGCTAAGATAGTTATCATTTGTCTCAAAAGTCCATTGTTATGAAGTGTGGCTTGGATCTGGTTTGTAATCAGAACAATGTCAGAGTGACTGTTAGCATAGCTATCTGGCAACCCAAATTAATTAGCTAGGTCAACAGGTAATCTGAGAGGTAATTAGGTTAGAACTTCTAAATGATTTGTAGTGTGTCTCCACAGTAGTATACTGACTGAAATAGCATTGGGAAATGTATTAATATGTATCAATATAAATGTTATTGTGTGAAATTATATCTCAGATTGTGTAACGCTGCAGATACTATGTGTCAAATGTGTTAATGTTTCACTCAAGTGTGAAGTTTCATTCCCTTAAGTAATTTTGTAACCCTTTGTTTAGCGTATCCAGCCAAATAGCTAGTTCAATCAAGCCATTCCATTAAACAATCAAGGTAACAGAGATAGTATGTTTAACGGTTAAATAATTTAAGTGTCCACTGATAGACCCCTGCTGAAAGGAGGCATTTCACACTACACTACATTTCACACTACTCTGTGTAAACAGCCAGGAATATAAGGAGAGCAGAAGGCCAAAAAAGGCTATTCTTGCTTGGAGAACCTGGTGTACAAGACATCAGCACAAAGTACTCTGGGCCAGGCATTGTAGTGCCGGCAGAGGAAACCCCTACCAGGACCGGGTCTGTGTGAGCCAGTATTATTATTATTACCATTTATTTATATAGCGCCACTAATTCTGCAGCACTGTACAGAGAACTCACTCACATCAGTCCCTGCCCCATTGGGGCTTACAGTCTAAATTCCCTAACACACACACACACACAGACAGACACAGACAGACTAGGGTCAATTTGTTAGCAACCAATTAACCTACTAGTATGTTTTTGGATTGTGGGAGGAAATCGGAGCACCCGGAGGAAACCCACACAAACACGGGAGAACATACAAACTCCTCACAGATAAGGCCATGGTCGGGAATTGAACTCATGACCCCAGTGCTGTAAAGCAGAAGTGCTAATCACTTAGCCACTGTGCAGTGTCCCAGGCTGGGCAACAGAGTAACTGGTAATACTGCGAGAGGATACAATTCTGAAGGATACTGAGATTATTATTTTGGAGTGCTGACTGCAAGAGGCTTCTACCATTTACCCTGTACCTTGTGAATGTCTTGTGGTCTTGTGCTGTCATTATAAAGCCTTATTTTGGATATACTCTGGACTACCTGAGTGATTTGAATGCCATGGAGGATAACCACCATCCCAGCTAAGGGTGGTTTCCTCACAGTATAATTAACCTTTTTTGTTTTTTCATATTTTTAGAATAATACCAGATACTGTGTAATACACCCAACATCCCTATAATGGCACTACTTTTCTATTTGTCAAAATACAAAGATTTTTCTCAAATTTCCAGGGACCATTCTTGTTTACGTAAAACATGAAAAAAGGAATTGCATTTGCTGATTGAAGACAATCACAGTTCAAAATTGCATTTTATTAAAGATGCTCTTCTTTTATAATTTCACTTCAATTTTCAGATGAAAAAAATCACCTTAATTTCACAGAACTCTTAAGAAAAAACACACGAGCATTATGGAAAATTATAATAATGGTCTGTGCAGTATGTCTTTTATAGGGTAAATATGTGTTAAGTTTTTTTTAAAAGAAACAATTCAGAAATGTGTGTTTCTATTTCTTGTCAGTACAATTATATACATGCATCAGGTAAGGCTCTTACATGTACTTAGAAATATGATGCAATCCAAAAATACATGTTTCTTTTTTATATGCTCAATAGTGACTACATTTTATTTTAAGTTACTTATGCAAATAATCTTTTGTAAAACCCCAAGAATAAAATATTTGGTTGAACCAAAAAGGACATATTTGAGTGCTCCTATGTTGTAATTCTAATTAAGTTTTTGCCATAAAATCGGAGTAATCATCAAACTGGAAAATAAAGTGGACTGAAATGTTACTTTCAAAGAATTATTTAAAATGAAAAAGCACACAATTTCAAAATAATGATTGTAATTTTTTTTACAGTCCCTATGCAGTAATGTATGTGAAAAATCATACTGTGTGCTGAGAATATGCCTTAGCTTTTTATGCGTGGATTCTAATGAACTTGTTGTATGCTTTATAGTGGTGACCAGAAGCCAGCATAAAAACTTTATAAAGACAGTAGCACATGCAGCACCCTTATATGACCAAAATCCCACTTCCACCTCTTCAAAGAAAAACTGCCAGCTCCTTTCTAAATGACAAATGATTCTTACACTTCCTTTTTTTGTTTTAATTTCATATCATAAATAGGGGTTGGGTATGAAATGGTAACAATGAAAATGTCGCCATTCAGAATGTTGACACCATACTGTCAACAGTCAGAATGTTGTCAGTTAAAATGACGACATTAAGAATGACATCTCCCTAGAGCTGGATTCCCTAGGGAGATCGGGTCTGCAAAATACGCATTAACCGGAAGTGCAATGACACACTTCCTCAATAACAAAAGTTTTGGTTCCATATTTTCCTGGAAATTATGTTTTGCCTCATTTTCAGTTCCAATTTTGTTGTGAAGAATCAAGTTGTGTTTTGCATCTATCCGGAACGCAAAATCTCGGATCTGTCGGATTTCTTGGAATCTGAACCACTCATCTCTAAATAAAAGACCCGTTTTAAAAATATTTTTATTTGAAATAAATAAATAACACCCTCTGTAGTACTCGCTTACATTCAGGGTCTTCATCTGTAAATATATCCAATTATCCATGCTTGTCAGATGTGTAAAAAATACATATATGGACTTCTGCTTGGCAAAAAAAAAAAAATCACAATACATACACAGGATCCTGACTTGGCAAAAAACAAAACATTTTGGATGATGCTAAACTAGAACTAGCCCTAATCTGAAGAGCTCCCAGGGCGCAATGAGTTCATTGCAGCACTGCAGCAATTTATAATATGGGGATTTCTCAGGCCTTTGGGGTGTTTTTATTTCAATTAAAGTAATGTTTATTTGTGTGTCTGTGTTTATTTACATTCTTCTTTGATGCACCACTACAGGTCCCAGCAGGCCTGGGGTTCCAGGACATGCTGACACTTGTGGTTTCTCAAATGCCAGCATGACCTGGCAGCCATGGGTATGCTGGCGCTTGTAGTACTAGAAGCACCAGCATGTTCAAATTGTGAACGGCAGCCTTGGAATGCTAAAACCTGTAGTGAACCAGGAACTACTTACTATTAAATCTTTTTTATTACCCCAAACCCATCGCTCAAGGGTGTAACTAGAGCCCTAGTATTTTTAGCATGGGGCTGGCTACCTCTAGGAGGGGGGGTGGGTCTGCATTTTTTGTGAGGACCCCATCTCCCTAGGGAATCCAGTCCCGTGCTGACTAGCCTGGGACCTCACTAAAGTGTCACCAGCCCCAGCTGGCAAAGCCTAATTCTGGTGCTGGTAAAATGTGAGGACCCCTTGCTTCTTGTCCCCCCGATTTTGCTAGCACCACTAGCTTTAGTTAAACTGTTAGGGAAGGGGGACATGCTGTTTTTGTTGTTGTTGTTCTTTTACCACCAGCAATGCATTAAAAACAAAAACAAAAAAAGCAGAAGTAAAAGTAAAAAAAAGTCCATGCTCCCCTCACCCCCCTCAGCTGCTTAACCATCCCTAGTGCGGTCAGCCTAGGCTGGTAGTAGCATAATCGGAGGGACAAATAGCCAGTTGCTGGTACTAGTGAAATTGGGGTAGTGCTGGCGGCGGCATTGCCGCTTTTAATATAATGCATTATGTCGTCATTGTGACTGTGGCGACACAATGAACATGTCGACATTGTCCGTTTAATTGTGTTGACATTCAGATTGTCAACAGTGTGGTGTCGCCATTTCGACTACATCCCCATAGATGATTTGTAAATTATTGTTATTATACAGCCAGTGCCGCAAAGGGGAATTTTGGGACCCAGTACAGCAAGTTTTTGGGGCCCCTTCCATAGCCTCCCTCACACTACACAGACAGGCTAACCCCCGTCCTTCCTTTATCGGCCACCTTTTGTATAGCACAGGTTATGGTTACAATGCAGTCTTACTCGTGCAGTTTAACCCTGCCATATATGCTTTACTGAAGTTGAAATCCTGAAAAATAAGTACAGTTGTTTAGAAACTACAGTAGTCATGGCTTTCATATCCTCCCGCCTACATCTAACTCATTTATGACAACATACCTCAGCAGACATATTTTCATGCTGGAAGACCATTAACTCTTTGGGCTAGGTCTCACTACACTATTAGAGAGCATTGTCAGCATACTGCCTCCTTTTCTGTGAGCACTAGTCATCTATGGGGTCATCTGTACTTGCATGTAAGATCATTTCAGTCAGTTCTTATAGGATAATATCCTGCAGTTGCATTTGATACCATTGTATGAATATCCAAAACCTTAATGATGCAGTTGAGCACTCAAGCAGGTGCTGCATTTCAAATCTGTGAAGTCAAAGAAATAATATCAAAAATATTGCAAATCAGCATATTTTTGGTTTATAAAAATTAAAAAAAAAAAGTTCAGCTCCCCTTTAACAGTGTTTTTTGTGTGAGACAATTCCAGTGAATTTGCAAGAAAACTGTCTAAAACGTATTTATAAAAGGTGATAATCTTGTTTCAACTTTTTTCTTTTTTTTGTGTGCTAGGGATTTACAAATTGGAACAAACGAGACTTCAACCAGTTTATCAAAGCAAATGAGAAATATGGGCGTGATGATATTGATAACATTGCACGAGAGGTAGAAGGAAAAACACCGGAAGAGGTCATTGAATACTCAGGTTTGTTAAGCTCTACAATAAATTAATGCACAATTTTATATTCTATCGTAAATCTACTTTAGTGACCTAGTAGTTACAGTATTTGTTAAGGATTAGTTTTCTCTTAGATTTCTTAGATGTGATGATAAAATGTAAGCTTTTTCCTCCAATAAATTCTACCTTTTAAGTGTTCAGCCACTGACACATACTTCCATTCTCAAATTATCCATAATTAGTGGTGCTGAACAATGGATCCACCGTAGCAACAGCTTCAGATTGGTATATAACCACAAAATGCACTGTAAATGGTTTCTACACCCTCCCAGTCTAAACACTGATTACTGTGTTTGACAGCAATTAGACCTACTGGGATTTAAAAAGGAGCAGTCACTTCTAAGTATAAAATTGCATGTTTAGACACTTTTGCCACCTTTCCCACAAGAAACCCTCCTTTCAAATGGCCATTGGCTCATTTGTTATTAAAAACAGCAGTCTGGGTTTATGCACTGAGGTAGTGAAACCATTTGCTAATTGTGGATTGCCTCCAAAGTGCCAAAGATAATCAATAGCATTATCAAACCTGCTCTGTATCATGGTGAGCAACAACATTCCTTTGTCATTGACTGAATATGAACATTACAAGACATAAATGTATTTAAGCACCAGGCACACAAAGAGGCATTTTTTACAGTTGCACACGCATGCATATAAAAGAGTATAGGCTTATTTTAGTAAAGTGCAGAGAACAGGTAAAACAAACAAGTGCTTGGTGATACACTAGCTGTACTTGACTAATGCTATTATATTGGATACAAAGCACAAATTGCAGTTCTGTAGCATACTATCAGCTTGCCCATGAAGATGTTCGTATACAGACAGCAAGCGTGTATTCCAAACAGGTTAAATCAAGGGGATCTTTGCTGTAAGAGTTAAGAGGGAAGTAATAGGTGACAGACAGAAAAGCCCTTGATGGGTGATACAAATCTCATATGTGCCTTACTCCTGTTTTCTAATTTACTAGGACAAAAACCGTAATGCTGACACATGACAATATAACTATGCACCATAAGGGACTTTTTATTGTACATATTGATTTGTGAGGCAACACAGGCTGCTTGGGACAAACAATGGATGCTTCCTTGGAAGACACACTTGTTGGCTGGTGACTATAAAATCCTCCCCTTTGAGAACATGTGACGCAACACCATATGTTCTAGGAGCACTTTGAGAATTAAGACCTCATACACAGTGGTGTTTTGCTTGCATTTTAATGCTAAAAATGCATATTAAATGCTAATGGATATTGATGTATGTTTTTATTTGCATTTTTTGCTAGCATTTTAGAGATCACCATATGCTTCATGGCTCATTTAAATATGACAAATGCAAAAAATAGATGAGGTAGCTACTGCTAGTGGATCGCTAGAGGAAAATTGCTGGTGTGACATCCTCCATAAATGTTTAAAGTATGAGATTTTACTGGCATGATCACCTTGGAATGTGTGACAATTTGTCAATAAAATCACAACATAAATTTGCTGCAAATATGTTTCCATAGATATCTATTATATGTTATGAAAGGATGTCATCTGCTGACTTTAGCTGCAGAAAATGATGAGTTTGACACTATCCTAAGACTCCAGGTGCTGAACAGAAGTATAACCAAGCTGTGATCGTCACTATAGAGATAGGACCTTTGTAATTCCCACTGTTTGTATATAGCAACAGCAACTGAGAAAAGAATAAACAATGAATGCTTGTAAGCATATGCTGTACTTTATGAGGCTGATGCTGAGTTGAAGTTATGTCATTTTGCTTACTGAAAATAGTGCAAATTCTAACAGTGCATGCTCCAGACTTGCGCATATCTGGCATTTGCGCCTGCTTCTTACTGGAGAGGTGAAATGGGGGAGGGAAGGGGCAGACCTGCAGAAGCACAAATATATGTATGTTAGGAGGTTTACCTTCTGCACCTGCTAGAGAGCATGTGTTGCCGACATGGGGTAGGATAGATATCAAGATGTATACCCTTGGGAATATGGGCGGGAATATTCTATTTTTATATTCTCTGTTTTGTAGCATAAATTACTCCATATTGAGAACAACAGCATCAGGCCCTATATGTGTAATGTGAGAGAATGGGGGCATCTACCACCCTATCTGGGGGAAGGGTTTACAGGTCTGTCTTTGTGTTCCTTTTATCGTCAGTAACCTGCCGTTACTGACCACTCCCACTGGTGTTACTCGAGCATTAGACACTCATCGACTGTGTGTCACCTATGTACCACCATGGTTTCCCAAGTTGTATAAGAATAGCTGGGGGATGCTTTAGAGTAATAACTATTATCTTTAGGTCACAGATTTTAGCAGAAAATAGACATCCTGCAGGAATAGATTGCTCAAATGTAGCACTTAAAAGAGCTGTTACTTAAAGGTATAATGACACACACACACACCGGCAGATAGTTACAGATGGAATAGACTTTACATGGGACTTTGCTGCCCATTTTAACCATTCCAAGTTGATTCACTTATCTTGCACGTAAATCAGAATGGACTGGTTCATACTTTTAACAGTGCACTCAATGGCAGTGGATGTGTTTTTCTCACAAGCCCACACAATGCCAGCATGTGGGTAGGCTCAACCACCACTACACCCTGGTGCCAAGAAGTCTGGGTTGGTAGATTTATCTTTAAATCCCCTGCTCAAAGTACTTCCAGAAAATAGGTCCACCTAGTCCCAGGTTGCTGCAGGCAGAGCTTTTTAAGCTCAGCTTCACTGCTTGCTCACTGAAGCCTTGAAGGTACAACTCTGACAGAATTCATTAATGTACTGCAGATTGTAAAAAGGTCCAGCACTGCTGCTCTCCATTCCCCATGTGATGGATTGCAACAGCCCAAATACAGCTGGTCTCCTTCTCTTTCACATGCTGTTGCAGGGTTCAAGCAAACCTTCCTCTGAGCTACTTTGGGGGCTCCAATGGCTTGTCTTCACCAGCTGCCTGAACTCAGGAGCATGGAAAACAGCCCAACACTGCCAGAACCTACCAGATCTACACTAGACTATTAGAGATAGGAAAGGGCGCACCAGAACTGGAACAGTGGCATAATGCCGCCAGATGCGCCCCGTTTTAAAAATACATTTATTCTATTTTTAATATAGATTTGCACCTCGCAAGACAACAGGTTCACTAATTTAACCCTTTAGGCGCCATATCGCTGGTGCAAGTGCTGGAGCACGGGAACGGTAACCCAGCCATATGTAAGTATTTAAAATATGGAAACCATGACGGAGTGGATATTTTAAAAGATGCCCAGCAGAAAAAAAGCAATATTAAAGTTAAAGTAAATTATTGTATACCAAACATTTTGATCATTGTAGGTAAAAGGGAAAATACAAGGACTAAATACAGCTGTAAATATAGTGCATACATGCATAAATTGAATATGCAGCAAATAAGGATTGTTTGTTTGCTTTCAGCTATTTTCTGGGAACGTTGCAATGAATTACAGGATATTGAGAAAATCATGGCTCAAATTGAAAGAGGTGAAGCAAGGATTCAAAGAAGGATCAGCATTAAAAAAGCACTGGATGCAAAAGTAATTCTGTCTTAAAATATTTTTCCTCATTTACACAAATGTGTGTATATTTCCCTTCATTAACTTCTAAGTAGATTACATATGGAGAGAAAATACAGTGAAAATTACAGATCAAGGGATAATTGATATATATGACACTACATATTGGGCCTGATTCATTAAGGCACGTAAAACAAACCTAAATTGCATTTTTTTAGAAAACATGCATAATTTGTGTACAGGCACAACTGCATTCTAAAAGAAGAGGCTCTGAAGGAACGTCTCTTGTTGAATACCGGTGTAAGTACACTCTGACAGACAAGACACTGCAGGATACATCCAATACATACACCGAACTGCCACAACATTAAAATCACTAACAAGTGAAGTGAATAACATTGATTATCTTGTTACAGCAGCACCTGTCAAGGGGTGGAATATATTAGGCAGCAAGTGAACAGTCAGTTCTTGAAGTTGATGTGTTAAAAGCAGGAAAAATGGGCAAGAGTAAGGATCTGAGCAACTTTGACAAAGTCCAAATTTTGATGGCTAGACGACTGGGTCAGAGCATCTCCAAAACGACAGGTGTTCTGGGGTGTTCCTGGTATGCAGTGGTTAGTACCTACCAAAAGTGGTTCAAGGAAGGACAACCAGTGAACCGGTAATGGAGTCATGGGCGACAAAGGCTCATTGATGTGCGTGAGGAGTGAACGCTAGCCTGTCTGGTCCAGTCCCACAAAAGAGCTACAGTAGCACAAATTGCTGAAAAAGTTAATTCTGACTATGCTAAAAAGGTGTCAGAACACACAGGACTGTGTAGCCGCAGACCAGTCGGAGTGTCCATGCTGACCGTGTCCACCACCGAAAGCGCCTAAAATGAGCACCAGAACTTGACCATGGAGCAGTAGAAGAAGGTGACCTGGTCTGATGAATCATACTTTCTTTTACATCCTGTAGTCAGTATGTGTGTCATTTAACTGGGGAAGAGATGGCATCAGGATGCTCTATGGGAAGAAGGTAAATCGGCAAAGGCAGTGTGATGCTCTGGGCAATGTGCTGCTGGGAAGCCTTGGGTCCTGGCATCAGGGCCGCCATCAGGGGGGTACGGGGGGTACTGTTGTACCGGGCCCCGGCTCACCAGGGGGCCCGATACAACAGCTCAGCAAAGACTTACCTGGGGCCTGCCGCTGGTCTCCACTATTCTGTCTTCAGCCTGGCTGTCACCGTGACAGCCAGGCACCAGGATCCGATCGCAGGGGTGGAGGAATCATTCCCCCTGCGATCATGTGATCTGTCACAGACAGAGCCAGGCTGAAGACAGAATAGCGGAGACCAGTGGCGGGCCCCAGGTAAGTATGTGTTGCTCATGGGGGGGGCCCGCTCATGGGGGGGGGCCCGGGTGGCACGGGGGCCCGTACTGGGCCCGATTTTTTCTGAAGGCGGCCCTGCCTGGCATTCATATGGATGTTACTTTGATACGTACCACCTACCTAAACATTGATGCAGACCAACTATAGCCCTTCATGGCAATGGTATTCCCTAAAGGTAATGGCCTCTATTATCAAGATAATGCACCCAGCCACACTGCAAGAATTGTTTTGGAATCGTTTGATAAACATGACAAGGAGTTCAAGGTGTTGACTTGACCTCCAAGTTCCCATCTGTGGGATATGCTGGAAAAACAAATCATAGCCATTCAGGCCCCACCTCGCAAACTTACAGAACTTAAAGGATCTTCTGCTAACGTCTTGATGCTAGATACCGCAGTATACCTTCAGGGATCTTGTGGAGTCCATGCTTTGACGGGTCACAGTTGTTTTGTCAGCATGAGGGGGAACTACACAATATTAGGCAGGGGGTTTTAATGTTGTGGCTAATCAGTGTATGTGGAATATAAAGTCCCAGCAGAACGCATAAGAAAAAATTTTGCTCCAAGATGAATTGGATGTTGCTGCGTTCACTGGCATGTAGTCTGGTTCTGTGCATGCGCAGAACGATTTCACGCAAAATATGGCACGTATAGGCATTTACGCTCCTTCTTGAATCAGGCCCAATGTCTGTTAATATAGGAGTAGTGAAAGACGGAGCACAGACCAAAATTTTAAAAACGTAAGCATTTTTTACCAATTATTTTGGTCAATCCATTGATGTTTGTTACAATATTTGTACTTTACTGGTGAACGTACCTGGTAGGTTCTCATTTAGAGGAGCAAAATAAAAAAAGACCACATTTATATCTTGTTGTACGGTAAAGGGGGGTAAATTTAAAATCTATGGATAGATTTAGAGTTGTGAGGGGCGTGTCTTTGCTTAACACTGAATTGCTGTTTAAAAATGAAGCTGTCTAGTTTATGTGTGCACACCTTGCAAACAATATGGTTTGTCCAAGTGCAAATTCGCTCATTTTTTTTGCTTTACTCCTAACTGTATATAGGCTCATACTGTAAAGTACTACATTTAGTCTATAGTGACTGCTTTGTACACAGATTATACTAAACTTGATTTTTCTTTTGTCTGCTAACAGGCTTTAAAAAACACTAGGGGCTAGATTTACTAAACTGCGGGTTTGAAAGAGTGGAGATGTTGCCTATAGCAACCAATCAGATTCTAGCTGTCATTTTGTAGAATGTACTAAATAGATGAGAGCTAGAATCTGATTGGTTGCTATAGGCAACATCTCCACTTTTTCAAACCTGCAGTTTAGTAAATATACCCCTAGGGGTATGGTTTTTTTAACAGTCACAGCATGAATGGTCTACAACACAGGGGAGTATATTTACTAAACTGCATGTTTTAACAAGGGGAGATGTTGCCTATAGCAACCAATCAGATTCTAGCTGTCATTTAGTAATTTCTTGCAATTGGGTGACCAAATCTTTTTCGTACTGCCATGGGAGTATCAAAGATGTGGGGCTAGATTTACTAAACTGCGGGTTTGGAAAAGTGGAGATGTTGCCTATAGCAACCAATCAGATTCTAGCATTCATTTAGTTAGTGCATTCTACAAAATGACAGCTAGAGTCTGGTTGCTATAGGCAACATCTCCACTTTTTCAAACCCGCAGTCTAGTAAATATATCCCTTGGTCTGCAAGGAAAGCATTACAAAGCATATTATATTATCTAAACATGCACATAAGTAATGATTTCTCAAATGTGTTCCATAGAATATTCCTTATTCCTCATTTGGACACAGAATTTCACATGTCTCTGATGTCATTTGGCCTTAAGTGTTCTGCAGTGAATTTCACCTATTATTTTTATTTCAGAAGGAATTTCCAATCTTACCCCAACTATACCACATAGCAGAATGAATATACTATTGTCCCAGCTCTATTTAGAGACTACAAATTCTGCTAAATAGTAAATTTACAAATACAGTGCAGAATGGCGAAACTGGAATATTCTATCGCCAGAACGTCACACCTACAAAAAGGCATTGTTGATTTAAACATTTCCCTGCAGCTTTGCTCACTTCTACATGTCTCTAGACTGGATATATTTATATGTGCACTTAGTTAATTATACAATAGATATGTACAATAGATATGCATTATGCATAAGTTAGACCATTCAGATGGATAGATGCAGCCTTGCATTTCTTTCTATTTATACTTTATATGATAAGAAATGTGCCCAAGATCTGTCAGTTGCATGCAAACATTTTTAATATAATTGCTGTACTTTCATGCACAAAACAATGTTGTAGAAGCAAAATGTAGTGTTAGCAAGCAGAGATACCACAGCACAGGCAGAAATATACTTTATTGAAACTGGAACACATTACAATATATTTAAAGCAGTATTACGAACACAGAAAAAAAGTTTGATCTATTTCTTTGGTTTTACTTTTCCTATATAAACTGTCTGTAGTTTGTTAAACTGCAGGATAAAAGCAACATTTGACATCTAATGACATTTGATCAGACATCAGGGGGTAAATGTATGAACCTCCGGATTCTTCAACTCCGGCGAGTTCAGCGTCTTCAGCGCTTAAATTTAAAGCGGCGCTGCCTTGTAAAAGGAGACTTCCCTTTACAAGGCAGCGCCGCTTTAAATTTAAGCGCTGAAGACGCTGAACTCGCCGGAGTTGAAGAATCCGGAGGTTCATACATTTACCCCCAGAAGGCAAGACGCAAATGTATGAGAAGAGTGGTTTGTGTGGAAATAACCATGTTTGTGCTTATTAATAAAAACAGATAATTCATGATTACTGAACTCACTGTTCTGCTCTATTTAGATTGCAAGGTACAAGGCACCTTTTCATCAGCTGAGGATACAGTATGGGACTAACAAAGGAAAGAACTACACAGAGGAAGAAGACAGGTTTCTGATATGCATGCTGCATAAAATGGGTTTTGACAAAGAAAATGTATATGAAGAACTACGGCAGTGCGTTCGCAATGCCCCACAATTTAGGTTTGATTGGTTTATCAAGTCAAGAACTGCCATGGTATGTACAATCAGCTTATATTATTATTGTATATAGACTTCATTTGGTACATAGATTTTTTTATACCTACACTCGTTCTGTTTTTAGAGCATGCATATATATAGACATATTTACGTATGCTGGCATTGAATGTGTCACATACCACACAGGTTTTCAGAAGAGAAACATAATAATCTTAAGTGTAAATGAGACTATCCTTGAATTACTTTTCTTGTATACACCAAAACAATTACTTCAAATCAAATACGGTTCCCATATCTCTTTGAATTCATCATCCTATTATTTAAGAAATTGGTAGCTGAGAAATATTGAGGATTTTGTTGCTCATTGGATATGTCATCATTCCTCCACCATCCTTCTGCCAGCTAGTTTTAAGGGTAGCTTCAGAAAAGTGTGGGCCAGTATGGCTTGTTCTTGTGTGAGGATATATTAAACTAGTTTGCTTATATTTATTAGATGAAAAACTGCAAGAAAGGCACCTGCTTCCATAATCTTTTGTGGTCATATTTACAAATCTGGCACTTTACCTGAACCTGATCAAGCAATGTAACCTTCACTAATACACGGAATATGTTTTGATTGTCTCAATTGCGAAGACGTAATTCCAAATTTCTTAATATCTAAATACACAGACATAAATATTCTCTTGGGTTCAATTATTTGTAATGCTGTATTTAAAGACATACAAGATAATGTTTAAGAAGTACAAAACACCTGTGAGAATTCATGACATGTATCTAAACATTTTATCTGTGTGTTGGAGGTTATGTAAGCTGAGTCACATTGTGTTCTGTTTTAGGGGAAAAAAACTAAATGACACCTATTTGGACCCATTTCATAAAATATGACACATTTGTTTGTGCAAGGACAGATACTGCAAAATAAGAATGATATATTACATTAATTATTCTTTTACTGCTCTCTATTAGGAGCTCTTCCACCTTCCGCTTCCCTCTCTACCCTCTGCCTTTTCCAGCAATTTATACGCTCAGTGCTAATATGTATTTTCCCTTTAATTGTTCAACGGCTTATGTGTGTGGTATCTGGCCTATATTACATACTAGCAAAAAAAGTGTAAGAGATAAAGAAACACTTTAACTGGCATGTCACCTGGAAATAGCTTATTTAAAAGATTGTTCAGAATAAGCTACATGTTTGAGCCAAGTGTGCGAGTGCAACATATTTTTTTATATTTTAATTATATTTATATTTTTTACACACATACATATATATATATATATATATATATATATACACACACTATATATATATATATATATATATATATATATATATATATATAGTACAAAATTTGTGATATTACTGAACGTCGGGAACTTGTTTAGGAGGAGACCTGTTTATTATTTTTCCATATCCCTCTTATCTGACTTTGTTATTTAGTAAGCTGCCCTTTGCTATTAATTTTTATTATTATTATTATCATTTATTTGTTAGGCGCCACAAGATTTCTTCAGCGCCGCACATAGTACAAACAGTAGACTATACAGGGTATAACAGTACAGAACGATAAACAAAAAGTACCAATACTTCAGAAAATACAGGCAGACTGATGCAATAAACACGGAGCAGAAGAACGGGTAAGAAAACAGGAGGGAAGAAGGCCCTGCTCATGTGAGCTTACATCCTAAGGGAGAGTGTCAACTCTGTTATTAATCTGTCAGTTCTCAAGTGGTTGTGTGATAAGGATATTCAATTTTCTAACATATTGGCTTAAGTTTCAGCCATGCATGTTATCTCAATTCCAGGGGCCGGATCTACATTCCTGATTTAATGTATTTTAGGATACAAGTCGGTCAGGTTTGTTCTTTGCTATATAGCTATAAAATCTCAACTATAATAGAAAACAATAACAGATATGTTTGCCCCATCATCACAGTGTTCCACTTCATCATATTGCTTTCCTTGATCACACTGTATCCCCTTCATCACACTGGGCCCTCTTATCACACTGGCCCTCTTGTCATACTCTGCCCCCTACCTCACACTGCTGGCCTCTTCATCACACTGAACCCACTTCATTACACTGGGCCCCTTTCTTTGCGCTGGACCCCTTTTCACACTGTCCTCCTCATTACACTGTGCACTTTATGTTACTTATCCCTTCATCACACAGTCCCCCTTATCACACTGTGCCCCCTTTACAGTGCTGTGTTTGAATAAATTGAATGGAAGGCAGTTTGTAATGTGAAATTCTGTGGTAGTGTTGATGAAATGGAGTATATAGTGAGGGATAATGTGCTTAATATATTGCATAATCTGTGGATTTGTTTTGGAACATTAGTTTGTATTGAGCTAATAATGTAGTTCATAGTAAGAGATATTGTGCTAATAATAAGGCAATATACTGTGATCATAGAAGTAAATGGTGTGCCTGATTACAGAAATTGGTTTGTAAGAGATGTAGAATTTATAGAGATGTATTGCTGTACAGCTATAATGTAATGCTTCTGTTCTGTGTTATGTGATAAGGATCTAAGCCCTGATTCATTCAGCCATACGCAAGTCTGTATTCAACAAGGAGCGGATCTAAAGAAACATCCCTTGTTGAATTTGGGTCTAGGTATGCTCTGCTCTAACAGACACAATACACTTCAGGTTACATCCAATAATTACATGGAATATAAATAGAAAAATCAGTTATTGTCATCAGTTAATAATATAGCCATTAATGAGAAAACTTTTTTTTTCCATTTATATACATTTATCAGGGTATTATTAATGTGCACTGTGCATAAAATGCATCTTTACAGTTGATTGCAAACACATGTTCTATCATGCATACATTGACCATCGTCACTGTCAGTCGGCACTTAACACCTGCCCTGTAACTGGTGCAAGTGATATAACAGAAAAACATGTACCTTTGAGAAGCCCAAAGCTTGAATAAATTGGGGCAATAAATTGGAACAAAATAAAGGCCCTGTGCTATCATTGCCTGTGATCTAAACTTACAGTCCATATTGTCAATGTGGATCCAGTACTATGGAGGACAGTACTCCAGAGTTGCACAGATATCTGGTATGGGACACCTGCAGTTCTCCTAGCTGAGGGAAGGGGAGCTTGTGGACATAAAATTAATTTATCATATTATTTAAAGGTTGAAGACATTACATCCATTGATATATACATCTGATAAAAATACAATACTTTCATAGTATTTGCCTTTGACTAGGGACATTGGAAATCAAAGGGTTATGGCGTACACAAAAAAACTAAATTGTATTGCACAATCGCCTCTTATTTCGTGAGAAAATATCACAATCCTTTATTTAGCTGAAAATGGAAAATGCATCAGTTAACTGAATTAATTTAGTAGGCTAATAAAATTACATACATAGCATGTCTGTCTCTCAGCCTCAGCGCACATCTGCTTATTGCATGGCTCGTGGTTAGTGGATGCATCACAATACACTCAAGAAATGGAAAACAAGGTCAGAGTTTACAATAAAGCACCAGGTTCGCTGTACTGCTATTGTGGTATAAGGCAATTTTTTTTATTGTTAAATACAAATAATACACATTTATCACCAAGACAATTTTTCATACTTACACTTTATGAAGAAGTCAATATCGCCTGCTAAAATAGAATAAAAATTCTCAAGGATAAATTATTTTTAGTTTTTTTTCTTTGATGGTAGATGTGTATGACTTCTTCATGAGTCTCTTTTATCCTAAGCAAGACTTTTATAGTAGCCTAAAATTAAATGTTGCTAATCTACTAATATGCAGAATAATTTTGCTGTAAATGCTAATAATTTAGCCTGGCACTAGATGTCGCTCAATAGTAATACATGTGTGATGTCCTCGAAAAAATAAACAGACAGTGGTTTTAGATTGTACACAATTAAAGCCTATGGACAAGAGAAAAACATATATATATATATATATATATATATATATATATATATATATATATTGACAAAGGGAAAGATTTAGCTGACAATTTACAGGGAAAATATGCAAGAAGAATAACACATTTGTGTAACAGTGCACCTAGTTTAAAGATAAACAGGTGAAGGATATATGTGTAACAAGATAATGGTATAGAGTCTGAATTAACTTAACATGGTTTGGAAGTGACTTTTTCCACAGCTACAGGGTCTGTCTGCAGTAAGAGTAATCAAACAGAAGTAGCTGATAAAAACTTTTAAAGGGATGGTGAGAGTGGCTTTTGCCCATCAAGCTAGGGCTCTGGGAGAAGTGTCAGATAGAAAAACCAGTTTGTTTCTCTGTTCAGTGTGACCGGTGCTAGAAAAGCTGGCTGGTGTCTAGAGAGCTGGTCTCTGTTTATTTAGTGTTTAGGGTCACAAGAAACTATGCAATCTTTAAGTTGTCAAGTGCTTTACCATCCTGACATTAAAACAAAGTTAAAAGGCAAGAAGTTGTTCACATGTGTTTCACCAGAAGTGTGCTCTTATCACAATATATAACACTTGATGTGTTTCTTTCTCAATATTTTCTATTAGGTTTTGTCACTACTTATAGAACTAATATTTGACTTTTACTGGATAACGAAAAATAGATAGGAAAAGGAAAGATCTTTGTAAACTGAAGGCAATGTACCTTTGTTGATCTGGAATTAATTTGATTTCTTGTTTGTCACAATACATTTAGCTATTTTAAAATGCATGCGTAAAACAACAATGTTTAGGTAGGTGGTGCGTGTCAGAGTAACATCCACGTAAATGCCAGTACCCAAGGCATTACACTGCCTCTGCCGACTTGTTTTCTTCCCATAGTGCATCCTGATGCCATCTCTTCCCCAGGTAAACAGCGCACACGCAACCCTTCGTCCACATGATGTAAAAGAAAACGTGATTTATCAGACCACATGTCCATTGTAGGCGCTTTCGGAGGTGGTCAGGATTCAACATGAACACTCTGGTTTGCGGCTATGCAGACCCATACACAGCAAGCTGTTATGCTCTGTGTGTTCTGACACCTTTCTATCATAGCCAGCATTAACATTTTCAGTACTTTGTGCTACAGTAGTAGTTCTGTGGGATTGGACCAGACAGGCTAACCTTCGCTCCCACGCGCATCTTTGAGCCTTGGGTGCCTATGTCCCAGTAATCGGTTAACCGGTTGCCCTTCCTTGGAACACTTTTGATAGGTACCACTGCATACCAGGAACACCCCACAAGACCTGCCATTTTGGATATGCACTGACCCAGTTGGCCTTCCATCACAATTTGACCCTTATCAAAGTCACACAGATCCTTATGCTAGCCCCTTTTTTCTGCTTCCAGAATTCATGGTTGACTTGTTACCTAATATATCCCATCCAGTGACATGTGCCATTGTAACAAGATAATCAATGTTATTCACTTCATTTGGCAGTGGTATTAATGCTGTGGCTGATTGGTATGAAGCCAAGGTTCCTATTTTTTTAATACAGAGTGCATTTTTTTCAATCTTTAACTGTCCAGTTTTTGTGAGCCTGTGCCCATTGTAGCCGTAGTTTTCTTTTGTTAGCTGACGTGGAGGAGGAACCTGGTGTGGTCTTCATTGCTGTAGCCCCTCCACTTCAAAGTTCAACATTTTGTGCATGTAAAGATGCTCTTCTGCATACCACTGTTGTAATGCATGGTTATTTGAATTACTGTCGCCTTCCTGTCAGCTTGAATCAGACTAGCCATTCTCCTCTGACCTCTCTCATTAAAAAGGAACTTTCGCTGACAGAATTGCTGCTCACTGGATGGTTTTTGTTTTACGCACCATTTTCTTTAAACTTTAGAGACTGTTGTGCATGGGAATTCCAGGAGTTCAGCAGTTCCTGAGATACTCAAACCACTGTGCCTGGCAGCAACAATCATAACACTGTCAATTAGATCACATTTCTTCTCCATTCTGGGGTTGATCCGAACAGCAGCTGAACCTCTTCACCATGTCTGCATGGTTTTATGCATTGATTTGCTGCCACATGATTGGCTTATTAGATATTTGCATTAACGTACATGTGTATCTAATGAAGTAGCCACTGAGTGTTATTAACCACAGTGTTCACCAGGTACCTGGCATGTAATGAACTTCACCTAGCATTTATTCTAGTACGTGCAACTATAGAGCAGTGCTTGGAGGGAAGCATAGACTAGAGGGAAAGCAAACAGGAACAGAAAGCTTTAAACAGTGCTTCCTAAAAGATTAAGTACACTAGTGTTATTCCAATTCTGTGAACATCTTCATATAACAGTTTTACCAATTTGGCCACCCAATAGCTTTTGACTGAATTCAAGCAATCAATGTATATATATGTGTATGTATGTATATATATATATATATATATATATATATATATATATATATATATATACTTTAAATTGTTCATACAGGTTCATATCCTACAGGGAAAGATAATCTGTTCAACTATTTGTAGAGGGAGGGAGATAAGACATTATTAGTGTTTGACTGGTAGGAGAAAACCAGATAAAAGATGTGTTGTGGACACCTGCAAGGTCAAATTCTATATAGGGGGGAGTCCTAACGCATGGTGTGTTACTAAAATTTGCCCAGTAGCAAAAAGATATATAAGAATGTGTAAATGCATTATTTAAGGTTCCTATGGCTGCATGTCTGAATAAAGGAACTCACATTTGGATCTTTGGCTTATGACTTTGACTTCAGACTGATTGGTAAAAAACTAAGCTATGACCTAATACCTTATAGAGGAAGGGATGACTGAGACTGCGTTTTACTGTTACAGGAGTTTATGGATTTTATGTTTGGAAGCAATCATTTCCCTTAGGTTTAATAACCACAACAATTTAAGTGTATTTTTGCAATAGTTGTTATAGTTGTCATAATTTCTTACATCTTTAATTTAATTGGAAGACTTTGTAAAGTGTACGTGATGCGGTGGACGCTGCTGGTAATATAATACTGCCAGGCCAGAAATGGTCAATGTGGTTAATTTACGTTCTGAAGCCCAAATAATACGTGTTTGGCAACAAAGTGCTTTATGAATGGCATATCTCATGGGTGCATCATAGGCATCTTATATATCATATGGTGCAATCTCACCTGCCAGCAAGCATGGGACTAATTATTACAAGAAAACCAAATAAAATCTCTATAACACATTTAATTAATATGTTTATTTATTTTTTTATTTTCATTGCAAAAATATTAACATTTATTCCGCATATAAAAATTATTATTTTTTTGAATCAGCCCTGATTTGCTGTTTACAATTTATCAATAAACTTTATTTCTAACAAACAATTAGTATTCATTATTGACTAACATTAGCCTGATCATATTAAAATGAATGCTCTCAATCTATCTTGTATCAAAAAGGATATATAGTCTTTGAAGGAGATCTTTTTATTATTATTTGCATAACTCATTTGAACCTTATAATTTAATTAACACTAGTAACCAATGGAAACTAAATAATTAAAAATGTTAAATTAAATATTAAAGTATGTAAATGTGAATATAAAGCTAATTATACTGTACATGATACATTGTTCATGATGCTGTCAAAGGAAAAAAATAAAAATATATTTTATTGAATTGTAAAATGCGTAAACCTTAAAAAGAAGGCAAGACTGAAACTTTAACTGAATTCCTCATGTAACTAAGGAAAACAATTGTACAATATCTTTTTCTTGGTTAAATAGTCCTCCCACATTCCATGTGTTCTCTCCAATTTTGTAAGAACTTTTTTCTTTATGAACTCTGGATCTAGGAAGTTTGTGGTGAGAAATTAAATTAAACTCAAATTAAAAACATACACACAAATGTGCCATTAGTATTAAAGACAGTTCTGATGTACCCTTACTCTAATGATTAATGCAAACCATAAATGAGGCTTGATTGAGCTGTGTTTTAGGGGAAAATGGAAACATGTTATTCAATGAAAGGGTTATAATGTGCCATAGTGTCAGTTTTTATTCATTTGAAGTTGAAATTGCAGCGTCCTCTATCCCTTGTGTGTAATCCTCTGCCAACCACACTACGTGAGAGGCATGAAATCCAAAGCAGATCTGGATGTTTGGTGATCAGGTTAAATGATCAAATCTTAATGTCTCTGGTCTGCTTTTAATCACTGACTTTAGGAATTTACATATTGTTTCCTTTGTTTTGAGGGGTGATCTTGGGTGGATGGTGGAGGGCAGATATACAAGTTGCAAAACATATTATTCAGCTTTTCTTGTATTACAAATAAAAAAAGACATTCAGGCCTAATAAGCCTACTCTAATTCGAATGTCAATCTGCAAAGCCCACATGCAATCCTCTTTAATTAATAGAGCATAGATTTATGCTATTGGCTGTTTAATCACTGTAGATTGGCTATATTATTTATTAATACACAGCAGCAATTTCTGACTCCATTATTATATCTTGTAGGAACTACAGAGACGATGCAATACTCTCATATCACTGATAGAAAAAGAAAACTTGGAGATTGAAGAAAAAGAAAGAGCAGAGAAAAAGAAAAAGACACCCAAGCCATCGGTAAATATATTTACTAATGAAATTAATGCTTGTTTAATAAAGCTAAGTGAAATTCTACCTGGATTTAAAATTGTTCTACCACAACAGTACAATGTTTTTAAATAAGGTTATAGTTAACAAATGGATCAGAAGACAAACACCCTTACCTGTTTTTTTTGAGGAGAGAATCGTTTTTTTAATAGCATTTACTTTTAATAATTATCATTTGGATATGCTAACTGTGTTAATGTCATTTAAGGCACAGTTAAAGAAGTAAGCCAGATGTATTATGGTAACCACACACCCTGAGATATTGCAGCCAATTTCACAGCATTTGGCCTGTAAAATACTGTAGTGGCCAATAATAATTGGATGAAAAACTATTACAACATTTATGAATATGTTAGTATATGGGGCTGGAAGATGATAGTGGTTAGCCCGTGAATGTCATCATACACGCTAACAGGCCCCAGTCATGCTGAAGGTGCTCCATCGGCTCCCCCAGAGTTGTTGAACAGAGAATATTGTTTATTTGTTTCATATTGATTGCCAAGTGATAAAATTGTGACTAGCTTTACATTTGTGGGAGGGAAGACTATTCAATCAGAAATTTTAGCTAATTTGTACCTTGATCTAAATAAAACTGATTTAGACATGGCTGATTTGCTAAACAGTGTATTTTTTTCTTTTAATGACTGGAGTTTTTGGAAATTAGATTAGACCAGTTTTCATGTCTTTGTAGTATTTGGGGTTTGATGAAAAAAAAAAATTCTCTACCAAAGTGATTTTTTTTCAATCTTCTCCTGGGACAGTACTTTATTTTGTTTGTATATTTTTTCTTTATTTTAAGTACAGTATAAAAGGGAACATAAACCAAAAATTAAAGAAAAAGTACATTATGAATATACCAAAGTATGCAATAACAATTATATGTTAACTTGCCACAAAATTTAATTAGCTACCACTCCAGAATACCAAATAGGCATACTTTGTAGAAGAATTAGCTCACCTTGTAACTTGAAGCACTTTGTTCCCTCTTTCTTCTTATTTGGGGTACACTGCCACTTTGGGGTATAGAGGCTAGTCCAGTAGCTGGGCACTTAACTTTAAGACTCCAGAACCAATGGTTAAATGCTTCTTTGGATATTTGGATGAGAGGAATGTTAGTGAGAGCCTACATCTTAGACTTCTTGAGGTTCCCACCCAAGTGGTTCTTTAACACCGGTCACTTGGAAGGCAGGACAATGATATTGGTTCTAAAAAAAAGCCATCCAGTCTTCTGCTCTCCTCGGGAGTCATTGTTCCAGTCCTGGAGGATAAAGGGGGGTTGGGTTTTTACTAAACCTTTTCCTTGTACAAAATACCGGATGAGACCTTTTGACGCATCCTGAATCAGAAAACCCGGTACACTTTTCTGTGGGAGGACAGGTTCAAGATGAAATCTTGAAGATCAGTCATAAATGGTATGAAGCAGAACAAATTTTAGTCTGCCATTGACGTAAAAGATGCATATCTACATGCTCCAATCTGGAATGGGCATAATTTAAAAAATCTTAATATTTAGTTCAGGCTTTATCCTTTGGCTTGGCAACAGCACCGAGGGTGTTTACAAAAATCTTTGTCATGGCTGCTCTGCTAAGATCAAAGGGGTTGACAGTGGTCCCTTACTTAGACAACCTGCTTATCAAAGTGGGATTCCCATCTCTTCTTCAGACTCATTTGTTGATGACAGCCAGACAATAGAATCCCATCGGTGGTTTATAATCTACCAAAAATCCAATTGACTCCTGCTCAACAAATTATATTTTTGGAACTTCTCTTTGATACCAGACTACAGAGAGTCTTTTTGTCATAGGAAAAGATCCTCGCTATACAGGTACTTGTAACCCCGTCTTATTGCTCAGACAGGTATCAGTTCTGTTATGAATTAAATTCCAAAGTAAAATGCCCACTTTCGAGGTAGTGCAGTTTACACGTTTTCATTCAATAGCATTCCAATTCGAAATTCCAGAAAAATGGTCTAAGTCCAACCATTTCTTAGTCTTCCATTTCAACATGCTATCACCTCTGATTTGTTAATCTCTCCTTTGGTGTCTGAAAGAGGACAGTCTCAATAGGATTGTTCCTTCACCATTATCTGGGACAGGACCATAGTACAGATGCAAGTCTACAAGAATGGAGAGCTATGACTCTGGAACTTTGTCTGTAGGGTCTGGTCCCGACAAGAGTCAAAACTTTCCATCAATGTTCTAGAATTTAGAGTGGTTTTAAATGCTCTAATAAAGGCACAGGCTCTTCTAAGATGGAGGGTTATAATGATTCAGAGAATGCCACAACTGTCATAAAGGAGAGGCACCAAGACCACCAAAATATTGTGATGGGCAGAACGAAATGTTACTAAAATTTCAGCGGTATTCATCCTGGCACTGGAAGCAAACTACCTAAGCAAGCATGCCATCCATCCATTCCTGGAATGGTCTCATCACCCACAGGTTTTTCATCAGATTATAGAAAAGTGGGAACAGACGGATTTCGATATAATGACTTCTCAGCTCAGCCACAAAGTAAATTTGATTTGTTCAGGAACCAGGGATCTGATAGATGTCATAACTCCTCCGTGGAATTATAAATCACCATGGAGAATTACAATGTACCTTTCTACACCAGAATGTAACTCAGTTGGCTTTTAACAGTGCAGCTGTTGAGGCTATAATCCTTAAGGCTAAAGGTCTCTCTGAGAGTGATATCCAATCCATACTTAAGGCTAGGACCTGGTCTCTTACTAAATTCCATATAAATCAAGAAATTATGATTCCAACACGAAGGAAAAATTGCCCTTCTAGTAAAGAAAAATCCCTTTCTTTAATAGATGTGGTTAATGCCCTGAAAACCTATCTAGGTAGAAATACAGCAATGCATAGAACCGATGGCCTACTGGTCCTCCCCAATGTACAGAGAAGGGGTTGGCCAGCAACTTAGCCACCCATTGCCAGATGGATTAGGTCTGGTATTCAGCGTGCTTATACTAGTGCTGGAAAGCTGGTTCCATACAATACGAGGGCCCACTCTACCAGTGAGTGCCTCTTGGACCATGCGGTAAGGAGCATCACCTGAGCAGTTGTGTTGTGCAGCTACCTGGTCTTTCGTCCATACTTTAAAAAACAATTCTGGAATCAATGTGTATGTGTCCAGAGAGACACAGCTTTGGGTGAAAAGTTTTGCTCACAGCTATTTCTGAGCTTACCCACCACTAGGGGTAGCTTTGGAACATCCCCAAAGTAGCAGTGTCCCCAAATAGGAAGAAAGAGAAAAGAGGAGTTTTGGACTTAAGTTAAATCCATTTTTCAGTTTCTTATTGGCGGACACTGCTCTCCCACCCTTATTTGTTTGTGCTTAGGGTTTTAAATGTTTGTGTTATACTCGTATGGTTGATTTTTCTGTCCTATCCTATGGGATTTTATTAGTTAATAAGTGATGTTCTGCTGGAGAAGGGATTATAGCAAGGAGAAGCTTCTAAAACTGTGTAGTTTTAAGGTTAAATTCCCAGCTCCTTTACCAGTCTCTACACCCCAATGTAATAGTGTTCCCCAAAAGGAATCAGAGAAACGGATGTAACGTAAGAATAAAAATACTCTTACTTTTAACTATTTTTAACCAGTCAAGACCTTGAGAAATCACACTATACTCCAATAAGTTTCCCTGTTGCCAGCATTAACAGATTAACATTAAAGGGAGGCAATCCAGTTTTTTAGATCCAATTCACCTAGCTATATAAATGCAGTATGGCTTTTCTATGAGTCTGCCTGCCACTAATGATTGTTTTTGTGACATCACAGGATGTAATATAATATAATACTAAAGAGCCATCAGGCATTCCTACAATCAACACATAGGGGTAAATTTATCAAGCCTCGGGTTTGAAAAAGTGAAGATGTTGCCTACAGCAACCAATCAAATTATAGTTATTATTTAGTACTTTCTACAAAATGACAGCTAGATACAGTTGCTATAGGCAACATCTCCACTTTTTCAAACCCACAGCTTGATAAATGTACCCCAGAATGTTTCATGTTTATTTTTTTATTTAAACCTTGACGATACTATTTTGCTGGTAGTAACATTTTTAATGAAATGTTCACTTTTTTGTTATTTTTTGTCATGCAATTGCTGAGGATTTGTGAGCATTGTTTTTTTAGTGTACTGGTGACTTATGGTTGAAAAACAACATTTAAAGTAAAAGACCTCAAAATACATGATTTTCCTGGCATTGGTTAACGTTAGTAAAAGCATGTGGATGGAATCATGTGGAAAGTGAAAGCACTGGGGTGCATAGTATGTCCCCCATTGACACCTCCCACTCCCGTACCGTAATTGCAAGAACTCGTTTTGCACAACGGTTAACTATTTTACATAATGCAGCAACAAAGTTGTGGTTGCTCTTTTCAAAGTTCTAATGTAGCAAATAGAGTGAGCAAGAGTAATTTGTTGGCATCCATTATTATTTCCCAAACTCAATTATTAAATTTCTGCTTAACTCGCTTAATAAAGAATTTTAATATCCGCTTATGACACAAAGGCAGCAAACATTATTAAAATTTATTAGCAAATCATCTTGTTATCAGTAGAGGAATATGAGCAGCAAAATTTGAATGGACCTACCTTTTAATTTCTACCCAACAACACTTAGATACGTTTATTTAACAGTGTCCTTTAATTGAGTAAAGGTAGCGTTTAATCCAAATACAACTTTTTTATAAGGCAATTAATTTAAAGATTTTTCCACCATTATTTCCTTCTTTTTTTCAGTCTTGTAAAAGAAAAGTGGATCCAGTTACAGACAGTGTGCGGAAGGATGCAAAAAAAGCAAAGTCCTAAAGTCTTGTAAAATCCTGTATGCAGGTCACTGGTTACAAAACTGCCATTTCTATTTTTCTGTGATATAAAAAATAGTGCCTCATCCAAGTTAACACCTAGGGCTAGATTTATTAAGCTGCGGGTTTGAAAAAGTGGGGATGTTGCCTATAGCAACCAATCAGATTCTAGCTTTCAGTTATTTAGTGCTTTCTACAAAATGACAGCTAGAATCTTAATGGTTGCTATAGGCAACATCCCCACTTTTTCAAACCCGCAGCTTAGTAAATCTAGCACCTAATGTTTGTGCATTATCATAATTTCCTGAAATAGAACAATTTGTGGCAGAATGTGTATATTTTTCAATGTCTTTACCTGAAATACATGTAGTATTATATTTTATGCTTCCCGGTATTTACAGCTACTGTATTTTGTGAATTTCATATATTTCATAATTCAACAGTCCCTGTATTAAGCAAGTGCAGAGGGTTTTAGCTTTTGTATGTTTTATACTGTATGTAGTGGCTTTGAAATAAATCTAAATCTAACTGGTTTCATTATTTTGTCCTGCAATTCTTGTGGGTAATGAGATCATAAGGAATACAAATCACGTCAGACCATTGGCAAAAATGAATAACAATAAGAAGGATATTTGAAAAATATATAAAGAAGATCAGTTGCACACATCATTTTCAATACACAAATGTTTTAAAGTTCACATTTCAGATGTAATTACGTTTCCCCAACCAAGAAACCAATGAAACTGAATCACAATTAAATGAAAAACAGTATTGAACAAAATCATCAACTAAAGTAAAGTATGTTTAGGTTGCCCTATATCAAAAATGTAAATGCTACTGCGCGTGATGATTCTAAAAACATGACATGCTCTGTGTTTGGAATAAAAAAAATGTAGGTGATTCTTTCAAATTGCTCACAATAATTGGTTGGCCACTTATGAGCCACTAGCAGATTAGTGTATATTTAGAATGAAAATGTTTAAAACAAATTGTAGAATTAAAAAAACAAAACAAAAAAACAATACTATATTATCTGTAATACTACAAAATGTACTGATCTTTCTTTATGAAAATTACTGACATGATTACAAGTGATTATATGAAATAATACACAATATGATAATTGGTCTACAACAGTGGTCAGGGAACAGGGGTAAATTACCCCAAATGGGGTAAAAATGAAATTCCTGGGGGTAATGCTGCTGATTCACATGCTGTCAGTTGGATTGTAGACCCCTTTAAATGTGAAATTGCTGTTGTACCAGAAGAGCCTCAAGGGTTGGCACAGGCTCTTCTTGAGCTTCGATGCAATAATGAAGCACGTATTGCATTTGAAGACAAAGCAGATCTGTCATATTTTTGGATGTCAACAGCTGCAAAGGCATTCAAAATTGCACATGAGGAGGCAGTCAAAAAATTGCTGCCTTTTGCAACAACCTACCTTTGTGAACAAGGATTTTCCACTCTAACAAACATAAAAACAAAGCAGAGAAATTGATTGGACGCTGAAGACTGTATCCAAATTGCTCTGTCATCAAAATGCCTCAATATTGATGCTCTCGTTCCAAAAATGAAGCAACATAATTTCTCCTAAACCTGAAGTTTTGAAGTTGAAGCTTTCAAAGAAATTTTGAATAGATTCAATAAAATTTTGAATTCCAATAATTAATAGTATTAGATTTCCCTCCTTTCAAATCAAGGGGGTAACGTCGACGTATCTAAATATATTTTGGGGTAAAAGGTAAAAATGTCTGATGAATATTTACAAAGGTAATTGTCAGATCTAGAAGGAAACCAGTGTTGGTATGGTGAGTAAACATAATAAGTTGGCAGATCAGAATTACTACAAGGTCATCTAAGGAAGACTTAGTACAAATTCACCTGCTACAAAGCCCCCTCCACCCCCTGCTTATCCCCATTAGGAGCTGGGTTGGATTATTTGGAGCATGATTAATTACTACCTTATTATGTATGTGATGATTGTCTATATATTGCCTATTTACAAGGTTATGTGACTGCCCCATTTGTATCCAATATACTCCTTTTTACCTTCAGTACTAACACCTTATAAGGTTATGTGTGGTGTACTGTCACTGCAATATAGCTCACATTACTTACACTGCATAATAATAATAATGTATTCACTTCACTTTAATAAATCCATGTAAAGTATGGACAGTGAGATTTGAACAAAAATAAAATATTTATTTGGAAATATTTTTTCTTTTTTTTAAAAAAAACAAACAAACAGCTGAGAACTTAAATAGATTTTTTTAATTGAAGAAAAAACAATGATTTGCAAGATATATTAATTATTATATTTATTTATACATACAAAAGTAGGGTGATCATGGTGGCTGCTATTTTCAATAGTCCAAATAATCTTATGAGCAATAATAGCCTTTCTTAATACTCAAGTAACATAGAAACATAGAGGAAATTCTCCACTCCATTAGTACATAAAGAAATGCAATTAGAACTTTGAGAGTCATTATAACAAACCATTACCAATGTAATGTAAAATAATACATTTTTTATTTTATTTTTTTTAAAAACTTATTGCACTAGATATTTATTTTTAAATTTACATGACAACTATCCATATGGATATATTCTCTTCATAATTTTGTCAAAACGTCTCTATATAAACTATTAAGGAGCTCTACCTTGTGGAGATATTCATTATCACAGATCTACTCTTTATAATGAGGAATTCACAAGTTTTGGTCTTGTAAGTTTTCTCACAAAGGGGAAGTCACACTGTGAAAGAATAAAAACAAAAAGAATCACAGACTATATAGTTTGAATGTTTATTATATATGTATATTAATTCATACAATATTACACTGTTGTGTTCAAATTATTTTTGTTTTTCATGTTTGTATCATACCATTGAGAATCCTATTGGGGAACACCTGGTCAAGAGATCAAATATAAGTATTATTTATACATTTGAATTTGATATGTGGGAGATTGATAGCACTTTAATCTTTACATGTTCTTGATTTTTATATATATATTTTCAACAAATGTATAGGTGAAGTTCAGAGTTTTGAGCTGCAATCATATGTGAGGCGCTCTAAGGAACCCTTTAGTTTATTTTTATTCATTACACAGAAATATTATATCTACATGTATATACGGCACCTGTCAAACCATAGCGCAGGTGTCCTAAGGTCAGTGGAGGGCCGGAAAATCTCAACAGCCTATTTGAAAGGAAAAAAATGCAGGTGGCCCAGTGACCCAGCCCAAGGTAGCCACTATGGGACCAGCCCTGGAGACAGATGCCCCCCTGTCCCTAGCCCAGC